>NC_084835.1:116829447-117011947 GCF_033115175.1 Lepus europaeus | reverse complement strand
TCCATTCACATCAAGATTCATTTTCAATTCTCTTTATATACAGAAGATCAATTTAGTATAAAGATTTCAACAGTTTGCACCCACATAGAAACACAAAGTGAAACATACTGTTTGAGTACTAGTTATAGCATTAAATCACAATGTACAGCACATTAAGGACAGAGATCCCATATGAGGAGCAAGTGCACAGTGGCTCTTGTTGTTGACCCAACAAATTGACACTCTAGTTTATGGCGCCAGTAACCACCCTAGGCTGTCGTCATGAGTTGCCAAGGCTATGGAAGCCTTCCAAGTTTGCCGACTCTGATCATATTTAGACAATGTCATAAAAGACAGGGTGAGGATAGTAACCAATGATCCTAAGAGTGGCATTTACCAGGTTTGAACAATTATACAGCATTAAGTGGGGAAGAGGACCATCAGTACACACATGTTGGGAGTAGAGCCATTGGTGGTAGAGTAGAGGTTATGATTACAAAGGAATGAGGCTCAAGTATGCTAGACAGGGTCTAGAACAAAGGACAAAGTCATTATTAGATGTGCTAAGAAAGGTGCTGTCTAAGCTACAATTAAGTTTTCTGATTGAGAGGCAAATAGAACCTGATAGAAGGGGCTTGATAATAATCTGGTGGGCTTTAGGCCTTGTAAATTCAGAGGCCCAGACCTATCTATCTCTTCACATGGGGTATATCCTAAGGGAGGTGTGAACCTCCTAGGGGAAGGCACTCTGTTGACTTTCATTACTTGGCTGGCCTGGGAGGAGAGCTGGCCAGGTAAAGGCAGGGGGCATCTCTAACAAGAAATTTACAGTTCTGCCTGCAACGTTGCTGACCCTACTTGACCATCGCCTCAGCTGCAGTGGTCACTTTGGAAGTTGGGCTGAGTGAAGGGCTTTTCAGCTTGGAGCCAATAAGATCTGTGGCTCTGACCTGGGCATCCTTCGATTCCAGGGCAGGTCCATTTCCAGTGATCCAACTCTTGGCAGAGCTGCCAGGGCTCTTCACAAGCTGACTTCTGCTGAAGCCCAGGCTTACCACATTGAAAGCCACTGCAGTGGACTGGCCTGTTGGGTCTCCTTGAGGGCAGATCACTGTACAGATCAGCCATTAATAGGCCTGCCACCCATTGCTTCTGATGCCTAGCTTTCTTTTCCTCCTGGTTTGTGTTAAAGCAGACCAGAGGATGCAAGTCAAGGGAGTGCCCAAGTCCCATCTCTAATCTTCGGTGGCCTGAACTACAAGTCTATAGTCACAGGCATGTTCTGTAGTAGTTTTTCTAAAGTAGACAATGCTCATGAGGAAAATTATATTCTCACTTTAAAACTTTCTTTCCCTTTTGTCTGAAAGGGAGGTTTTTTCTACTTACTGTATACTTCGCTGATGGCGAAGTGAATCTAGCTATGAGATTATTATTTAAGTTCTTATTTTGGCTATGCTATTACAGAAAAATGTTAGCCGTCTCTTTTATAAGGTCTAAAGATTAAATTGTGCGTCCTACAGATTCCTTCATAATAGAATTAGTTTCCTACCTTGAAGAGAATAGAGAAATGAAAGAACAAGTTGGGCTTAGAATAGAGAAATGAGGGAGCAAGTCCTAGATCGCTTGCTGACAATAGCAATATTACATGAATACTTAGCAAACCGTTTCAATCATTAGATAACAACTTAAGAAAACATTTGCCAGAAGGTCCAATGCCTTCTATAAATTTTAAGAATCATGTATTTGAAAACACCTCTTAAATATCTAAGATGGTGTAGTTTGTTTAACCAGTAAACTTAAGCACAACCATATAAAATGTTTTTAGTTTCTTTCTACCAACAAGTTTAAAACATATGATACACAGATTCAGGTCCCACAAATTAAAATGTATCTTTGATTGATTTTAGCAGCTTAAATTTATGGACAATCTTATCTATAAGCCATTTAAAATAAAACTCTTAATAAAATTTCCTATGTGGACATACAATATGTACACACATATAACATAGCATAATAGACCAATATAGCAATTTTAATAATAGCTTTTAAAATCTTTAACTCTTTTTGTAGATTGCCAATGGATTTGAATTGCTTTTTGTTTTTAGATTACTTTAACACATTGCTTTAACAGAGCATCAGAGTTTAATTCTATGTCAAAGAGAAATTGAGCTTCCTGTGATCTTTTGCTGTGAGGTTTCCTTCCTTTACCTTCTTTCATATTGGTGACCATGTTTCTGTGTTTCTGTGTGTAACACATCTTTAAGCATCTTTTGCAGGGCAGGACGAGTGGCAACAAATTCTTTCAGTTTCTGTTTGCTATGAAAAGTCTTAATTTCACCTTCAAAAAATCACAAATGAGAGCTTTGCAGGATATAGTATTCTGGGCTGGCAGTTTTTCTCTCTTAGTACCTGGGCTATATCTCGCCATTCCCTTCTAGCTTGTAGGGTTTCTGATGAGAAGTCTGCTGTGAGTCTAATTGGAGATCCTCTGAGAGTAATCTGACGTTTCTCTCTTGCACATTTTAGGATCTTTTCTTTATGTTTCACTGTGGTGAGTTTGATTACAATGTGTCATGATGAGGATCTCTTTTGGTCATGTTTATTAGGGGTTCTATAAGCTTCCTATACTAAGATGCCTCTGTCCTTCTCCAAACCTGGGAAATTTTCTGCTAGTATCTCACTGAAAATGCCTTCTAATCCTTTCTTCCTCTCCATGCCTTCAGGAACTCCTAGAACCCGAATATTAGGTTTTTTAATAGTATCCTGTAGATTCCCGACAATATTTTTTAGATTTCTAATTTCTTCTTCTTTTCTTTGGTTTGCCTGTTTCCTTTCCTGTTCTCTGTCTTCTAAGTCCGATATTCTCTCTTCTGCTTCGCCCATTCTGTTTTTAAGGCTCTCTAATGTGTTTGTCATTTGATCTATTGAGTTCTTCATTTCATTGTGGTTTTTTGTCACTATCACAGTTTCCTGTTCCACTAATTGTTTCATTTCATTTTGATTCCTCCTTAATATTTCATTTTCACGAGAGAGATTTTCTATCTTGTCCATGAAGGATTTCTGTAGTTCAAGAATTTGTTTTTGAGAACTTCTTAATGTTCTTATCAATTTTTTGAGATCTGCTTCTTGCATTTCTTCTATCTCATCATCTTCATAATCTTGAGTTGGGGTGTCTTTTTCATTTGGGGGCGTCATAGTGTCTTCCTTGTTCTTGTTACCTCGGTTTTTGCGTTTGTTTTATGGCATGTGGGAGATATTTGGTTTCTTCACTGTGGTGTTTTTTCTTGTTACACTATGGCTCTATATTAAGTGGACTGTCTGCTTTCGGTGGAGCCTTAGAGGCTTGAGATAAGTGTGGACTGAGAGCTGTGTTTGGTTCCTCAGGGTTGAGGGTGTGTCAAAGATGACACTCCCAAGTTAGGCGTGGTAAATCTCTCTTTCTTTCTTTTTTTTGTTTGATTCAAAAGGGAAGTAATTCCGCACAGCTGAATGTAATTGGAGGTAGTTAGTAGACAAATGATATACCCACAGGAGCCAGAGATTGGAAGCTCTTTCCCAAGGACCACACAGGGAATCTCTGCTGCCCTCAGTGTGGGCTCCAATTCTCCTGCAGTCTCCCACTGGGTTGCCAAGTTAGATGCTAATCTCCTGTTATTTCACCCCTCCCCCCAGAGTCAGATTTTTCTGCTAGGCTCAGGGCTGGTGCAGACCTGAGGTCGCCCTGCTTATGACGTATGTCCAAAATGGCGCCTGCTCTGTCTTGCTCGCCTTTGAGGGGTGAGCGGAGAGAAACTCGTGTTCGTATCGGTCACTTTTTTATTTTTTTCCTCTCTCTCTTCTAGTTAGCCTGGTGAACTTTTCCCCATGGAGTTTCATGCCTCGTTCCCTGTAGTCTCCTCTTTCCGCTTGCCTGCTGGTGTCTCGGGCTATTGAGTTTCGGCTCACCTCGCGTTCCAGTGCTGGTGTGTTGAGTCTGCCGCTGGTGTCCCGAACTTGGGCTCCCACGCTCTCCACGCAGGTCCACTGTGAATCACTAGTTCCAGAAGAGTTTCCGCTGCTGTTTCTAACCCTACTCTTCCTTGACCCTGCAGTATCTCCACTTTTATTAACCTGTGTCTTGCTGAACTATCAATGTGCTCCCTTCCTATTCCACCATCTTGCCGCTCTCGTCCTTGTTGTATTGACATAAATTCTTTGTGTACCTAATTTGTTGAGAATTTTACATCATGAAACAATACTGAATTTTGCTAAATGCATTTTCTGCTGCCATTGAGTTAACTGTAAAGTCTTCTACATTATTTTATTAACATGGTGTATTGCTTTTCTTGATTTAAACTTACTGAACCATCCTTGCTTCCCAGGTTCCTACTTGATCACAATGTGGGATCCTTTGAATATGCTGTTCAATTCAGTTTTCTAGTAGTTTGTTGATGAGTTTCCAGCTCTGTTTAAGAGGGTATTGGCCCATAATTTCTTGTGTTTCTTCTGGTTTTTGTAAAAAGGCGATTCTGATCTCATAAAATGAGTTTGAAATGTTCTCTCTCCTTCTGTTTTTTGGAAAAGTTTTTAATTCATCTGTGAAGTTCCTGGTCCTGGCATGGGCATTGGGCCACAACCCCCAACTCCTCTTATTTGGGCATGATGGTGGCCAAGGCCAGGGTAGAGATCAGAGGGCAGTGTGATTTGAATCTCAGCCTGTGCTTGCTACTGCCTTGACAGCACTCACACTTTTGGATTTTTCTCTTCTCCCTAGATGGCCTATTTTTTTTTTTTTACCATGATTACCTTCTTTCCTGTAAAATTTCAGTCAAGTTTTTTTTCCTTCATTTTTTTTTCTGTATTAACCCAAAATACTTCTTCATCACTAAATCATTAAGTATCTTACTCAAATTTTTATGGCTTGACAATTACTACCCTCAAGTTACTTAATAACTACATCTTCTTGTGTAATGGCTAGACTTGTATTCTCACTTCAGATTAGGTTATGATACCTCTATTTAAAATGGCCAAAGTATCATTCTAGAATATGTTTAACAAATGTTCTTGATCATTTAGTTATATTAATATTTGTCTTTACTCTGGTAGTGGTTATGTCCATTTCCATTTTATGTTTAGTAACTGAATTATTTGTAGTTTTTCCTCATCAGTACTTAACACCTGAGGTTTAGTGATGCTGATCAAAGAAACTAAACTTTCAGAAGGACTGTTGCAATGTTTGTGGGGAAAATTTTCCAAACTTGTTTGTGTGTGGCTTTCAGGAACATATTTCTTTTTTAACTTTTATTTTCTTTATATTTTGTAATACAAATAGTGAATAACTGCTAACCAATTATGAGTTTTATAAATTAGAACTGGAGGAGGGGGTTTGCAAATTAAGATTGCAGAACTAGAAAATCATGATGCCACACACAAGAGAATCTTCCCATACATCTTCTTTAAGCTGACAAAGAGGCAGGATTAGGGGAGAAAGTGTTCTAAGGTTTGTCAATCTTGTCTGTATATGGCCTGGTAAAGTTTACTGACTTTGACACTCTGTGCTCCTGAGTTTGTCTATGAGAATATTGAAGAAGAGAAATATATTTCATTTGTTTCTTTGATTGTTAGTTTCTGCTAAAATTGAAGGAATTTGCTCCTAGTTAAATTGTTTTTTTAATTTTGTTTTTTTTTTAAAGATTTATTTATTTATTTGAAAGGCAGAGTTACAGAGAGGCTGAGGCAGAGAGAGAGGACTTCTATCCACTGGTTCACTCCCCAGATGGCTGCAATAGCAGGAGTTGCGCAGATCCAAAGCCAGGAGCAAGGAGCATCCTCCAGGTCTCCCACGTGGGTGCAGGGGCCCAAGGATTTGGGTCATCTTCTACTGCTTTCAAAGGTCACAGCAGGGAGCTGGATCAGAGCAGAGCAGCCAGGACTCTAATCGGTGCCCATATGGGATGTCAGCACTGCAGGTGGCAGATTTACCTGCTACACCACAGCACTGGCCCCCCAACTAATTTGGATTCTAGAACACTTTCAGGCTGTAGACAAGACATGGTTTTTGTTTGTTTTTAAAAGTATCTTGTGAATCAAGAAGCGTCCATACTTCTCCTGTGAATTTACAATATATGTGACGATTGTAGATGTGGAGAACGTCTAAGCTGGTATGCACTGTGTGACAGATGTGTCTGTCCCCATGACATAATGTGATGAATGTCTTATTATCTTAATCTACATGGAGAATAAAACGGCCACGGCAGTTAATTTATGGTAGAACCACACACCCAGAATTCCACAGCACTGGTGTCACTACCCATGAATTAAAATAGCCTTGACTGAAACAGATCAACCACAATTTTCAGCCCAATTTGGTTTTGTTTTAAAAATTCTGGGTGATAACTGGGTATCCAGATGAAACATTCTGTTTCCCACATCACAAGTGAGTTGATTACTCAATCATGGCATATTATGTCACAGCATCTTTGCTTTGCTGTTGCGTCTTCCCAAATCAGTTCTTTTATGAGACAATGCATTAAAAAAAAATGCAACTGGCCAGTTAATTTGTTTTGCAGGCCACACATACTGATTTATCCATGTTTCCTGAGGCACAAAATCTTAGAATGTTTGCCTGCCATCATTAAAAAAATACTATATTTTTGCATATATATATATACATATGTGAGATATTAAATTGAAAAATAGTGACGAGTTAATATCAGTGACCAGGAAATTCTGAGAGGTCACACATTAAATTGATTTGATGACACCATCATAAAAGGAACATTATTGAGTGTATATTGTTATCTCACATAAATAAAGCAAGTTCTAATTGAACATTACCTAGACAGTGTGAGCCGAAAGGATTACAAAGCTACTGAACCCAGTAATTGTTATTTTGCTATGGGCTTTCATTCTTAGATTGAATTTCAAACCCTCTCCATGGAGCTTTTCTCTCCCTCATAACTGAAAGCCCTGGTAGGGGTTCAAATTCAGACAAATGTATGATTTTCTTTCCAGTTAAAACCCACATATAGTGGCTTTGACTTAGGAGACTCCTTTAGTGCCTCCAGCTGCAAAATGACCATTTGTACCTTTTCGTCATGATGGAATTTTCATTCCCAAGGCACTTGTGAATTGTTAACTGCTTGTGTTTTCCCTTAGAGCTTGGTTAGAAACTGAACATAAATGATTGAAATTTTCTCCAAAGGCAAATAGAAAAGTACTTAAAATTAAAAAAAATCTTCATATAAGATTAATGATATTTCATCCCTAATAGAAATTCTAGTTTCAAGTAGCACACATTAATTCATCAGAGGGAGATTTCTAACTTCTAGAGTATTTCAAGCATACTGGCTTGACTCTACAAATGCTCGAAGGTGACTAGGGGACTATGCCTTTTAACAGGATAGGAAATAGAGAATTAACATGGATCTGTCATTTATAGAGATAAACCTTTGACTCACCAATTTCTATTAAAATGTTATTATTTAGGGGACAGTTTTGTGACATTCTTGGTTAAGTTTCCACCTGCGAGGCTGGCATCCCATGCAGACACTGGTTCAAGACCCAGCTGCTCCACTTCTCAGCCAGCTCCCTGCAAATGCACCTAGGAAAGCAGTGGCGGATGGCCAATATGCTTGGACCTCTGCATCCACATAGGAGACCTGGAAGAAAGCTCTGGGATCCTAGCTTTGGCCTTGCCCAGTCCTGGCCACTGTAGCCATTTGGGGAGTAAACCAGCAGATGGAAGGGCTTGCGCTCGCTCGCTCTCTCTCTCTCTCCTCCTCCTCCCTCTGTAACTCTGCCTTTAAAATAAATAAAACATGATTTTTTTTTTAAAAAGTCATTACTTACAGTGAAATGACTCAGAGATTTCTAGAGGCATTTATTCAACAGAGAAATATATTTTTCTTGTACAACATTTGTAGAATAAATATTTTTGCAATCTTCATTGGCCTCTCTAAAATTTATTTCCAGCTTTAATTTGGTGCTGTTCACTTTTGTCAGGACTCAAAGCAGCCATAGTATTATTCATAATCTTTTAGAGATGAGTGTTGTTTTGGTTAACTCACAAGAAGAGAATCTTCCTTTCACATGCATGAAGTTAAAATGTTAATCCTCTCTTCTGGATTGGTGGAAAATGCTGAATAGTGAATGAGATAGAAAAAACCCTATCATGATAATGATGGACATGGACCTAATGAAGGGTAGTTATTGAGGTGAGAAGACTACATGATATGGCCTGGGGTCTATTCTGTGGCTTCAGACCAGAGACACTCAGAGACCTGAAGGGCAAGTGATCTTCAAACTGGGTCCATATAGGAGGCAAGTTTAGAAATACAGAAAAATTACAAGCCCACGTAGTTGTCCAGATGTTAATGTGCCTTCAGTTCTCCACATCTTGTGTTGAACATTAGAGTAGATTCTTTAATGTGTGTGTATATGTGTGTGTCTTTGTGAATTGAGCTATCTGAATCTTTATTAGGAGGAGCAATGAGTGTATCATTCAACCTGCCATATGGTAAACAGTCAATAAATACACACACGATTGTGTGGGCAGCTTTCCACCTACCCTCAACACATGCACATATACCGAATCTCAAATGCAGCAGTGCTTCTGAAAGTTCATGGGAAATGCATAGATCTCTTAATTCCACTTTTCCACAAACTAGTTGAAGTCCTTTGTACATTAAGAAAACAGGTTATTTTGCTTTTGTGTTGACTGTTGTCTTCCTTCATCCAGTGAACAGAGGTATCAGTTTTGCAGTTTATTTCTGGGGATTTTTAAATATCACTGGCTCCTTTAGAAAAGGAGATATCAGATGGGTAATTAAACTCAACAGATCCTATTTATTATACCCAGGTATTGGTTTTCATATGTTTTGTGAGGCACATAGTGAGTTTTATGCATGAAATGATCTAAAATTGAAAAGAATACACTTGCAGATAAATAGCCTAAAGCTTGGTGCTTATTTCATACGCTGAGAAGACCTGTGTGACATTTTAAACACATTTATACCATATGGTTGGAATTTTGAGGTTTTCTAAGAACCCCCAGGAAAAATTTACAAGTAGGAGATGTATGAATTAGGTGTCACAGGGCTTTGTCTTAGCTGCTTGGGTGAACATACATACAGTGCTTCTAAAAATTTATGTATACTCATTTTCTTCTCACAACTCTTTTATCCTACTTCTTACAGATGAGCTATATGAGACTTAGTAACTCATTCATTCTAGGTGGTAGAGGAGCTGGATTCAGAGTAAGGCAGGCTGGTTTCAGGGTTCTTGCGTTTAACCTCTCCACTATATTTCTGCTCCAAGTGGATGAAAAATGTCATTGTTATCAACAGTTCCATCACAACGGAAGCTGGTGACTGTAGAATTACAGAGTCCTGTTTTCTTACTTTTAGGATGTTTTTATAAATAATAGGTTTTAAGCTGAACCACATGAAGGGCAAGTGCAGGCAAAAGAATGGGAACGTGACTTCCCACAACTGTCTTCCAGCTCTGGGTGCCTCCACTCATTCAAGGGGCCACATCCTTACAGGGGTGCTATGGAGACGTTCTTCTCTACTGACTCCTCTTCTCATGGGCATTTGTGTATCACAGACTTGTGTGATACAGGGTTTCCATGCAGAAGTATGAGGGGTAAGTAGTCAGGTAGCAGGTATTAGGGTCTGGAGTGGAGGTGCTGGTTGAAGTGGAATCCACACCAGAAACAGATTAAGGGATGTTATGATCAGAGTGTATTCCCTCGAAGTTCATGTGTTACAGGTATAGTCCCCAGTGCAACAGTGTTGGGACCTTTAAGGGGTAATTAGATTTGTTTGTGCTTTTCTAAAAGATTTTATTTACTTATTTGAGAGGTGGAGTTAGAGAGATGGAGAGACAGAAAGGTCTTCCATCTGTCTGGTTCACTGCCTAGATGGCTGCAACGGCCAGAGCTGGGCCCATCCAAAGCCAGGAGCCAGGAGCTTCTTCCAGGTCTTCCATGTGGGTACAGGGGCCCAAGGACTTGGGCCATCTTCTACTGCTTTTGCAAGCCATAGTAGAGAACTGGGTCAGAAGAAGAGCAGCCGGGACTAGAACTGGCACCCATATGGGATGCCAGTGCTGCAGGCAGAGGATTAACCTGTGCCACAGTGTCAGCCCTGTTAATTAGGTTTTGAGAACTCAAACTTCATGCAAAGATTAAAGCTGTCATCTCAGGAATAGGTTAGTTTTCACCAGAGTGGATTACTGATAGAAGAATGAGTTTGGCGCCCTCTCTCTCTCTCTCCCTCTCCCTTTCTCTGCACATGTCTGTCACCCACTCACTCTCACCCTCTTTTGCCCTTCCTTCTCCTACCATGGGATGATGTAACAAGAAGGCCCTCACCAGAAGCCTGCTGCTTGATAGTGTGCTTCTCAGCCCCCAGTACCATGAGGCAAATTTCTGTTCATTATAAATTGTCTTGTAGGCGGTATCTATTCCAGCAACAAAACGCAGACGAAAGCAGGGGAACTTCAGGAGCAGCCTCTGGGCAAAGGCAGTCAACGTTCTTGCTGGAGAGGTCAGGTGAGGGCTGGGTGTTGTGAAGCACCTGCTCCCATCCCTTTGCGAGTTCCTCCACAAGATTCTCTCCTTATGAAAACGTCCGTTCCCTTGAACGACTTCCCAGGAATCTGCTAGAATTCCCACCCATACTCTGCCTTCTTTTTATTTTTATTTAATTTTGTAAGATTTATTTTTATTTATTTGAAAGGCAGAATTACAGAGGAAGCAGGGTGGAGAGAGAGAAGCAATCTTCCATCTGCTGGTTCACTCCCCAGATAGCCTTAACTGCCAGGGCTATGCCAGGCTGAAGCCAGAAGCCTAGTGCTTCTTCCAGGTCTCCCATGTAGGTGCAGGGGTCTAAGCACTTGGGCCATCTTCTGCTGCTTTCTCAGGTGCATTAGCAGGGAGCTGGATGAGAAGTGGAGCAGCTAGGATTCCAAACAGTGCCATATGGGATGCTGGCATTGCAGGCTGCAGCTTTACCCGCTATGACACAATGCTGTCCCCACCCCCACCCCTGCCTTCTTTTTAAAGATCCTTCCTTCACCTTCTTCTCAAAGCCTGCTCTCCTCTTCTTTTTGTACAATTTTTAATGATTTAATGACTATTAAAATGAGTGCTGAAAAATTAGCAATCAGAATACTCATTCCTCTATCGCTGGGCCCACAATGGCTGCTGCGGCTGGCGTACCGTGCTGATCCGAAGCCAGGAGCCAGGTGCTTCTCCTGGTCTCTATGCGGGTGCAGGGCCCAAGCACTTGGGCCATCCTCCACTGCCCTCCCGGGCCACAGCAGAGAGCTGGACTGGAAGAGCAGCAACTGGGACAGAATCCGGTACCCCGACCGGGACTAGAACCTGGTGTGCCAGCGCTGCAGGTGGAGGATTAGCCTATTGAGCTGCAGTGCCGGCACCAAGGGCTTAACCTCCAGAATCTCCCAAGAAAAAACAAATTTATTATCTAGTTAATGCATTCTGAATGCTTTTATTCTCTCAGATTTGTGTAATTCTACATTGTATAGCTAAATATATAAAATATTTAAGCCGGTGTCGCAGCTCAATAGGCTAATCCTCCACCTGCAGCGCCGGCACACTGGGTTCTAGTCCCAGTTGAGGCGCCAAATTCTGTTCCGGTTGCCCCTCTTCCAGGCCAGCTCTCTGCTATGGCCCGGAAGTGCAGTGGAGGATGGCCCAAGTGCTTGGGCCCTGCACCTGCATGGGAGACCAGGAGAAGCACTTGGCTCCTGGCTTCGGATAGGTGTGGTGTGCCACAGCGCGCCAGCCGCAGTGGCCATTGGAGGGTGAACCAACAGTAAAGGAAGACCTTTCTCTCTGTCTCTCTCACTGTCTACTCTGTCAAAAAATATAAATATATTTTTTAAAAAATATATATATATAATATTTAAATGGTTCAGTGTTCTCAGTGGGTTTCTTACTGCAAAATGTGGATAGCAGGTTGTTTATCATTGTTTCAGGAGAGTATTTGAAATCTTTCCTAGTATATACTTGAGGATAAGGATAATAGTAACAATGTAATATAGAATTATACCTCAAGTAACAGCAAGAATAGCAACAACGTGCTGAAGAAGTAAAATTAGAAACAACTACTCCACAAAGGTAGAAGAGAATCACTTTTACTATAGATTATGAATTAAATCATAATGCACTGTATATCACAGACAATCCACTAAGAGACAGCAAAAGCAAAAGGAAATCTCACCATCTAATATAGTCCAATAGATACTATTAATTACACATGTGTTCTAAAGATAAGTGGTAACTAGTCTTCAAATACAAGGCTTGATACACATTTGTCCTATGTTGTTCATCTTAGATTCACCTGGTCATTGGGGTGACCATCATTTTAGCTAATTACCTTTGCCCAAAGGAAAAGCAAACTTCTCATGTCTTTACAACAGGAGGTGGTTTTGCACCTTGGAGACGTGCCTGCAGAAGAGGGGCTGTAATCCTCCCATGGAAACTGGGAAGCGGGGCTCTGTCTTACACAACAGCTACATCTAAGGGATGAGAAGGCATTTCTTAGTCATTAAGCTGACCAAGGTTTATTTAGCTTTTTAAAATATTTACACTTGTTTCAAAGGATCAAAGAGAGACAGATTATAAATTTCCCATTTGGTCTAAAAAGAGAGAGGGAATACAACTGGAAGGCGTCCAGAGCTCTCCAGGGAGGTGTATCTGGTGGAGTAGAGCAGTGCTTCTCGAAGCCAGTTATGTGGAACGGTACCATTGGAACCATCCGGTGTGGATTTCCAGCCCTTGACCACAAGTCTATGCAATAGAGTGACTTTTAGCAAAGCTTCAAGTTGTTTCTCTGAACACTTCTTAGAGTAGGATACTAGCCAAAGCTACTCCTGTTTACTTTTATTTCTAGGATCCTAGTACTTATTTTATCATATTTGAACAATATCATTAATTGGAATCAAATCACAAATCCATAAGAAAGCCAATGAGGTAGATTCAACAAGCTCTATCTTGGATAAGCTTAATTTTTAAAAATTTTTTTGACAGGTAGAGTTATAGATAGAGAGAGAAAGGATAAGCTTAATTTTAATATGCATCATGTACACATTCTCATTTTTGAGTCATAAAATGTCTTTCAATCCTGATTGGGTTTATTTACTCTTAGAGATTTCCTGCAAAAATTCCTGCAATGGCTGAAATCAAGAGCCAGAAACTCAATCCAGGTATCTAATGTGGGTAGCAGTGATCCAGTTACTTGAGACATCAGCGCTGCCTCCCAGGGTCCATGTTCGCAGAAGCTGGAGTCAGGAGCTGGAGTTGGTACTGAGCCCAGTACTTGGAACATGGGTATCTTAACCACTAGGCTGAATACCCACCATGGCTGTGATTTATTACCCACAGCAAAAGGACCCACAGTAAAATCAGCAAAAGGAAAAAGCTCCTGGGCCAAGTCGGGAGGACTGACTTATACCAAGAGAAAAGCAGGTATTTGGCATAAATAAGCCCTATAAACTGTTGGGACACAATAAAGTACTTGGTCAATTGGATAGTCATAGGAAGACTCCAAAAAATCCAAGTTCCCCCATGCCAGCTGGGAGCCAACCTTGGGAGCATGTGGTTCTAAGGATTGCAGGCTTCAGGTCACTAGCTGTACTCTGTACAAAAATTCACTAGGAAAATGAGCAGAATACTCAGTTTTGACATTCTCAGTTATGGTGTTTCTATACAGTTTCATTTTCAATAGTGCATTTCAATAAAAATTGAGGTAATTGCTCAACAGGTATAACATAAGACTAGGATATAGTTGGGTAAAATGAAGAGGCAGTTAATAAAATGGAATCAGTCTTGACATTTTCTCAGTGAATGTACCAAATCAGAGACAGTCACCATCACTTTGTCCTCCTTTGGGGACTTTAAATACCCTTGCCCTACACCAACTGCTGTCAATGCCATGGCCATTACCGGCCTTATGCTGCCAGCAAATGGTATAGTCATCTCATATTATGTAGGCAGAACTCTGCCTTAGATTGTGTCTTCCTAAGCTGACGGAAAGTTTTAAAGTTCTTAAGTCACCTGGAGAACTCTTTTGTATAAGGAGGGGCAAATTGTAGGATCATTTGTACACCCAGTTGGAAAGTTGATTCTTTGATTGGTTTCTCTGATGACAAGAGACTTATTTAGGTGTTCTGTGTCTTGTGTTTCTCAGTTATAATCTGATGCTCTAATTTTGAGGAAGAGCAGTTGCTATTCCCTCAGAAGAAGGCTTAGTGGTTGATGTCATGGTCTTTCAATCCTCTGAAAATTATTTATTTTCTAGGACCTTCTTGTTATGAAGTGAGGAAAGGTTTCTAACATGCAATTAATATAAAACTGATTTACAGAAAGTTCACATTTGAAAACTTGTAGTAATATTACCATATAAATATCCACTTCAGACATCCAGGAAAGATGGACACGCTTTGGGTGACCATCGTTTCTCATGGTTTTCCAAAGCTATGGTGATTTTTAAAGACCTTTGCCCCTTCCCCAGGAAGGTGAATCCAGCCTTTGGAGGGAGCATCCTCTTTTATGTGTGGCCACTTCAACATGACCTTTCAATGTGAAAAGATAGAAATAGTTATTTATTTAACCCTATTTTAAAGGTCTGTACAGCAAATGTAAGTGTATCTAGAACACGCACTATTAAGAATATATGGTGCCTAAAATATTTAAAAGCACCTCCAAGTGTTTTATTCAAATCCCTGAGCTACCTTTGGAATTAATTTTATCATCATGTTGCAGTTGCCAAAAAAAAAAAAAAAATCTAATGTATTAAATGTCCTATGTGAGATCTTCCAGGAAAGAAATCGGAAGCCAGGACTAGGCCACATGGCTTTCGTCCTCACTTCCTGGGTTTGCAGCACACCAGTGTCTAATCGGAGTGAAGGCTGGCTATTTGTATCGTGCAGTGATCCCGCTGAATCAGGCAGCTCACACACATCCACTCTGTGTGAGCTCACTCACTGTGTCTAGCCCACTGCACACAGAATGAGATCTAATATCCTCGCTCTTCTTTTTAATGAGGTAAGACAGCAAGAATAATTCTAACTGGTACTGACTTGTCTTACCCGGGGCTGGCTAGGGGCTTGGGATCTGAGATCCTTTCCTGGAGAATTTTTTTCTTGGCCCAGTTATTTAAACTCCAGCCTTCTCAGTTTCTTCACTCCCTAGTTCTACCTCAAACTCTAATAAACAATAGACATTACCGACTGCTGTTGCCTGCCTGACTCTGAGGAAGAACCTGGCAGCGTTTCTATCGTGAGCCGTTTCTAAGGGTTTGCTGCTCATCCATAAATACTTGTCATTGGCAGAAATAGCCTGGAGGGTCGCAGGTCTGGAGTAAATTACTCATTTATAAATTTCACCGACTTCTTTAAATTGTTTTAACTGTATTTATCTTCTGTGACGGAAGGAAAAATAATGGCTTTATGGTTCAAGACATTTTTGTCCTCCTATGAATCAACACAACATTGGGATGTAAGTCAAAAAACTCAGCAAAAAAGTAGCTGCTAAAAACAGACAATAATTTTTCTTTCTTTAGGAGGAGGGCTTGAGAACTGACATTATTCAACCTAGGATCTATTAGCAGAACTTGAGGAAAAAAGGAAATGTTTTGAATTGTTTATTAACACCCCAGAAAGTTCATAACTACTTGCTTTTACTTTTTATTTTTCCAGCCATAGGCCCCAGCAAAATGTATGATCACAGAAGAGCCTGGGATAAAGTGACAGAGGGCAGAGTGGGAAGTAGTTTTGACTTAGGTTGGGTAGAGCAGCCTAGATTGGGATGTCTTGGGACTGAATCCCTATCTGACCCCCAAGCTTTTATCCATATTGCTGAAGCAGAAATCTTTGTTTCTTTTTTCTTTCTTTTTTTTTTTTTTTTTTGGACAGGCAGAGTGGACAGTGAGAGAGAGAGAGATAGAGAGAAAGGTCTTCCTTTGCTGTTGGTTCACCCTCCAATGGCTGCTGCGGCCGGCGCACTGCGCTGATCCGAAGCCAGGAGCCAGGTGCTTCCTCCTGGTCTCCCATGTGGGTGCAAGGCCCAAGCACTTGGGCCATCCTCCACTGCACTCCTGGGCCACAGCAGAGAGCTGGCCTGGAAGAGGGGCAACCGGGACAGAATCCAGCGCCCCGACCGGGACTAGAACCCGGTGTGCCGGCGCCACAAGGCGGAGGATTAGCCTATTGAGCCGCGGCGCCAGAAATCTTTGTTTCAAGCCTGTTTTAAATTACCTAGGATTTTTCAAAACAATGAAATCAGTTATCAAATTTGTTTTTACCTACCATTCTATATCTATGGTACCAAGTACACAACAAACCTTGCAATACTATGTGTTGAAAGACAGAATAAATAAATGGATCTGATTCCAGCAGGCCAAACACTACTACAAAAGGTTAAAAGTAGGTAACATGTTTTATATCAAATAGTGTATTTGAAATTTGGATTCATAATGGAGCAGTATGACATAAACAGCCTTATTTCAAGAGGGTTCTACTTCTAAATTCATATAATTTAGAGCATTATAAAGAATGTCATTATCATTCTTGGGAACTGAGTCTATTTCTAAAAAGAAAGTTTCTACATTCTACACTTAAAATACCAACCCTAAAGTTTGGTGAAAATATCTGTTTTTTTTTATTTATTTATTTTTTGAGAAGCAGAGTTACAGACAGAGAGAGGGAAGACAGAGAGAAAGGTCTTCTATCCATTTGGTTCACTCCGCAAGTGGCTGCGATGGCCAGAGCTGGGCAGATCCTAAGCCAGGCGCTTCTGTGGGTCTCCCATTTGAGTGCAGGGGCCCAAGCTCTTGGCCCATTTTCCACTGCTTTTCCAGGCCATTTTCAGGGAGCTGGATTAGAAGAGGAGCAGCTGTGACTTGAACCCGTGACCATATGCGGTGCCAGTACATCGCCAGTGGAGGCTTAACCTTCTTTGCCATAGCACCAGCCCTGGATAATCTATTTTAATGCAGACTTTTTTTTTTTTTACTAGTTTTTTCCTAATTCAAAAGTAACACATCATTTAGAAAACATAAGGTATAAAGAAGCAATTACTTTTTAAAAGTTTTAAAATATGTAGTTGTCAGATATAGACTGAGCATATTAAAGATACACAACATGATGGTTTGGTGTACATAAATATTGTGTAATGATTGCCACATTTCGTCAAGTTAGTACATCCATCCTAACCTGTGTGTGCATTAGATGCCCAACAACTTATTCATCTTAACTACCAAAAGTTGAAACACTTTGGCCAGTATCTCTTCATTTTCTACATTCTCTACTCCCCCCAACACTGGCAACCACTATTCTGCTCTCTGCTTTTATGCATTTGACTTCTCAGATTCCCTATATAAGTGAGATCATGGAGTATTTATTTTGCTATGTCTGGTTTATTTCACTCAGAATAATAACCTTCAGGTATATCCATGCCATCATAAATGACAGAATTTCATTCCAAAAACCAAATGACTGATTTTAAAATGGGCAATGGGCTTGAATAGACATTTTTCAAAAGAAGACTAAAACTTGCTGAAAAATATATGAAAAGATGGTCATCATCGGTAGTCACAAGGAAATGCAAATCAAAACCATAATCAGACATCACTTCTAACCTGTTAGAATTTATGTAGCCGTAAAGAAAAAAGATGATTGTTGGTGAGGATATGGAGAAAACAGAACCCTTATACACTGTTGGTAGCAAGGTAAGTTAGCCCAGCTCTTGTAGAAAACAGAATGCAGGCTGATAAAAAATTGAAAGTAGAACTGCTTTATAACCCAACAATCCCTCTGTTGGAGATATATATATATATATATATATATGAAATGAAATTAATGTCTTAAAAACATATCTTCACTCCTGTGTTCATCCAGCTCTGTTCACAGTAGTCAAGATATGGAAACAACCCTAAGTATCTATCAGCAGATGAATGGATAAAGGAAATGTGAAATATAAGCCCAATGGGACATTTTTATGCCATGAAAGAGAAGGAAATCCTGTGGTGTGTGACTACATGTGTGAACCTGGAAGACATCATGCTAAAGGAAAAAGCCAGATACAGAAGACAAATCCCACATGATCTCACTTACATGTGGAATTGAGCTGAAACAAATATAAATGTGACACTTATTGTTTGTCTTAGTTTCCCTTTGCAATGAAGTTTCTGAAAGAATGAGTAGGTCACATTTTGAGTTCCTTTTTTTTTCGTCTTTGTTCTTTTTTTAAAAAAAATTATTTCAGGTATACAAATTTCATGTATTTTATATATTAAGATTTAGGAGTATAGTAATATTTCCCACTCTACCCTCCTTCCCACCCACACTCCCACCATTCTTTCTCCTTCTTCTCCTATATTTTTTTTGACAGGCAGAGTGGACAGTGAGAGAGAGAGAGAGAGAGAGAAAGGTCTTCCTTTTTCCATTGGTTCACCTCCCAATGGCCGCTGCGGCCAGGGCACCGTGCTGATCACAAGCCAGGAGCCAGGTGCTTCCTCCTGGTCTCCCATGTGGGTGCAGGGGCCCAAGCACTTGGGCCATCCTCCACTGCACTTCTGGGTCACAGCAGAGAGCTGGACTGGAAAAGGAGCAACTGGGTCAGAATCTGGTGCCCCGACCAGGACTAGAACACTGTGTGCCTGCGCCGCAAGTGGAGGATTAGCCTATTGAGCTGCGGCGCCGGCCCTTCCTCTCCTATTCCCACTCTTAATTTTTACAGAGATGTATGTTCAATTTACTTTATATTCATAATATTAACCCTACACTAAGTAAAGAGTTCAAAAACAGAATGAAGGAAAAAACACTGTTCTTCAACAGTAGAGACAAGGGCTGTAAATGATCATCGAATCTCAAAATGTCAATTTCACCCTAATACATTACATTTTAGGTACTCTTTTAGTTACTACAAATCAGAGAAAACATATGGTATCTGTCTTTTTGGGACTGGCTTATATCACTAAGTATAGTGTTTCCTGTTGCATTTATTTTGTTGCAAAAGACAGGATTTCATTTTTTTTAACTGCTGAGTAGTATTCCATAATGTATTTATACTATCATTTCTTTATCCAGTCATCAGTTAATGGATGTCTGGGTTGATTACATATCTTGGCTGTTGTGAATTGAACTGCAATTAATATTGTTTGGATAAATTCCCAGGAGTGAGATGTCTGGGTCATATGTGAGTCTATATTCAGCTTTCTGAGGTATCTTCATACTGCCTTCTACAGTGACTGCACCAGTTAACCTTCCCACCAACAGTGGATTAGGGAACCTTTTCCCTCACATCCTCACCAGAATTTATTGTTTGTTGATTTCTATATGAGAGGCATTCATACTGGGGTGAGGTGAAACCTCTTTGTGGTTTTGATTTGCATTTCCCTTATGGCTAGTGATCCTGAACAATGTTTCATGTGTCTGTTCAATTTGAATTTCCGCTTTTCAAAAGTGTATGTTGAAGACCTTTGCCCATTTTTAACTGGATTTTTTGTTTTGCTGTTGTTGAATTTCTTGAGCTCTTCATGGATTCTGGATATTAATCCTTTATCAGTTTCATAATTTACAAGTATTTTCTTCCAAAATAGTGCAGCTAAATAGAGACTTTGGAAGAACAACCTGAGGGAAAAGTGGGGAACATTGGCTGAAAAGTGTGATTTTCAGGGTGCAGTGGGATTCCAGACAGCCTGGAAATCGTGGAACAAACATCCAAGCTTCACTTTCAGGGGAGAGAGTCGTGTTGTTGTCTCTTCTCTCCTTGTGAGGGGAGATTGGCACAATTCTGAGAGAGAGAGAGAGAGAGAGAGAGAGAGAGAGCGAGCGAGCGCCATAAAGACAACCCTTAGCCTCCATTCAGTCCCCTGTGTTCCAGCAGCAGATACTGATGGAGCTACTTCTCCCTGGGGTGCATCTCACAGCAGGTGAAGGGTGAAGTGTGCAGGGGGCTGGCTGGAGGAAGTAGCAAAGACAAAGTGACCTCTGTGCCTGTGGGGATCGGGCTGTGGAGGCTGTGTCCTCTGGTTCATTGCTCTTGTGTTCAGTGACTCATCAGATTCTTACCACAGTCTGTGATGTAATCAGAACTGTGTCATTGTCAACACTCGAGAGATGCAGAGAGAGACCTGTGCGTGGAAGGCTAAGCAGTTGTCTGGAGGTCAGTCAGTTCAACAGTGAAAGGCCCAGGATGAAATTTCCACATTCCTCGTTGATTATAAATCTCATGTTCACTGAATTGGAATGGCATGTTTCTCCTGATTATTCTTTATCATTAACTCAAATTGAGTAAAATCAAGCAAAATTATCCTTATAAGCATCAGGGTTCTAGGCTTTGTGTTAAATATACTTAATTTATCATTTTGTGCTATTTTGATAGTTTTTTTTTTAAATTTTTTTTTGATAGGCAGAGTGGACAGTGAGAGAGAGAGAGACAGAGAGAAAGGTCTTCTTTTTCCACTGATTCACCCCCCCAATGGCCTCTGCGGCTGGTGTGCTGTGGCCAGCACACTGCGCTGATCCGAAGCCAGGAGCCAGGTGCTTCCTCCTGGTCTCCCATGCAGGGGCAGGGCCCAAGCACTTGGGCCATCCTCCACTGCACTCCCAGGCCACAGCAGAGAGCTGGACTGGAAGAGGAGCAACTGGGACAGAATCTGGTGCCCTGGCCGGGACTAGAACCCGGGGTGCCGGCGCCGCAGGGGGAGGATTAGCCTATTGAGCTGTGGTGCCAGCTGATAGTTTTTTTTTTTTAAGATTTTATTTATTTATTTATTAAAGAGGTAGAGTTAGAGACAGTGAAAAGGAGAGATAGAGAGAAAGGTCTTCCATCCGCTGGTTTACTCCCCCAAAAGGCCACAATGATCAGAGCTGAGCTGATCCAAGCCAGGAGCCAGGAGCTTCTTCCAAGTCTCCCTCGTGGGTGCTTGGGCCATCTTCCACTGCTTTCCCAGTCCATTAGTAGGGAACTGGTTTGGAAGAGGAACAGCCAGGATTAGAACCAGTGTCCATTTGGGATTCTGGCACCGCAGGCAGAGGATTAACCTACTGCACCACAGCACCAGCCCCAAATAGCTTTATTTTCTACAGAAGATTTGGCATTTGTGATGAGGGACTTAATGGAATCAAGCCATAGCTATTGAAAATGTGCCCTTTTTATGAAGGTACTTAAAAATTACATGGGAAAAAGAATTAAAAGGTTATGTTTATTTTGGTGCAAAACATTTTTAAAATCTATGCATATTCTTTCCCTAGTACACATTTCCCAAGAACTTTTTGGAGTCCCTCAGTATGCATGGATTTCAAAATTGTTTGCAATAAAATATACATCTCTTAATTTCATTTTCAACAAACTTTTTGAAATCTCCTTGTATTCTTACTCATCTTAAAGTGTTAAACCCAACTCAATCAAGAAACTAAAGAAGTGTGTAAGGATTCAAATATTCAGGAGACTCTAAAAGAAAACATCTTTTTCCTTTAGTTTATCTTATCTTTTGATTGTTCTCTTTGGTTTTCATTATTGTGCTCTAATTATTAACATAAACTTTCTTCATTTTCCTATCTTTTCCCCAAGATTTAGTTAGATTCCTAATTCTTACTATATATATTTTTTTTCTCCTAGGTAAAAGTGATATCCCATATGTCCATTTCGTGGCTGGAGGGACAGTTGTGTTGTTGGTTGTTATTCTAATTACCACCATCATTGTCATTTCTTACAACAGGTGAGTCGGATAACATCCTCTGAATGTTGTTTACCCTAAGTAATTCTAATGTTAGAGGTTCCCCATCAATAACTCAATAACTTGTCAAGCTATCTTAGCATTTGCATACTCTTTAAAGTACTTTTCTCTCACAAAGAAGAAGTAGCACTAGTGATTTTACAGGGGAGATCTAGAGCAGTCATGGAAGTTAGTAGGGGCTGACCAATCGCCCCTTTCCTCTGATACTTCTGCACTCTCTCCTACCTCTGTCTGAGGAAGCTGTCACTGAGGGGTGTGTGTGTGTGTGTGTGTGTTTGCATGAGGGAGGAAGAGAGAGGTTCAGAGAAGGGGAACAAGGTTTGTCAGTGACGGTGCCTTAATTTATTCATTCACCAAATATTCATTGTACAAAATGGTCAATAAGATGCAGTAATGTACACATTCAAACAATGTAATTAAAGTGTTCATAGGTTTTCAGAAATAAACAATCTATGTGCTATTATTAAGCATTATTGATGAAGAAGGGATTGGAAGGGGCTTCCATATAGATTGTGGTAGCTCTTGGGTGTCTACTAGAGTTTCCTGCCTTTTTCTGTCTTGTGGTACAGTTGCAAAATTTCTAGTATATTCTTGGTTGACCGTCTCTTCCTCCAGCTTTCCTATGTTCATCAGCCTACTTGTCTAGGTTTGTTGGACTTCTTAGCTATAACACATTGGGTTATTACTGCTTATACCCTGTTCCAACTGAAGTGCTATTTTAACCAGGGGGAGGGACTATGCTTTTGATTTTTTATATTTTATTCACATAGTATATTATAGACACTGTTATGTATTTGTTTAGTAAATAAATATATTCATTTCCACTTTTCTCTCCCAGGAACATAAACACACACACGCACACACACACACCTTTCAGTAGGATTTTTAGCACATTTTTCTATTTCATTTCCATATCTCTGCACTCTACCTCTGTGAATATTCTTATTACCACTCTTGACTTTAGTGACACTCAGCAATCTGCTCTCCTGCTTTCAGATCTCTTGACTTTTCCTGGTTCCTCTTCTAAAAACTTAACTGAGCTGTCATTTGTCTGTTGGACACATTTCATCTTCTCACTGTGACTAGAGTCGTCTTAAAACTCACTAACCCAATTGTTGAGGCTACCCTACTTTCTGACCTAGCACAATATTTATTCATATTTTCTATCTAACTCCAATGAATGTTGACAAATTTTGTTAAAACCACAACTTTTATTCTCTCAGCACACCCAAATCTCTTCCCATTTGTTATGCTACCAAAGTATGTTCCCTCATATGTGACTTAGTCCTGTGCATCATTCAGTGTGCAGAGCACCTGTCCCCTCTCAGAGGTCTGTCCTCTCTCTGTGCCCCTGCAAATAGACATGATGTCACTCTCTAAATTCACCTTGTACTTTTTTATCCACTGCTACCCGCATCCTGATTTGTATTTTACTCACTTTCATGCTTGTCTTCCCTTCTACAATATTTGTAATGGCAGGGATTCTATTGTATTCATTCTTAAATGTTTGATAGCATTTAACACTAATCTGTCCAAATAATGGATGTTCAATAAGCATTTGTCTAATTAAATTGAAACACAAGACAGTTGTTTTACCTTTCTTGCCATGACAGGCTGCCCTCAAGTCTTTCCCTGCCCAGAAATTAGAAAATTGAAGTAAACAGCCAAGGGGTGATTGTCACTGAAAATTTCTCTGCTGCTTCACCTTGGTTCATAAAAAATGTGCTGAGGGCAGAGATGGCAGGAAGAGCACACAGGGACATGGGCAACATGACTAAGAGAGAGTGAGTGACAGAGTAGACCTCTGGAGGGTCACAGATGTTGGACATGATGGATTTTGCTTCATGAAAATGCATCATTTTTTATGTGAATACCTAAATTGAACTGCAGAGTACATTGTCCCACTTGGTTAAATATGATAGAAAGATTAGTGGACTTGAATGTATAATCATGCACGAACATCGTGAAGGAAAAACCACTTATTCTTTCTACTTTGTAGCTAGTATCAATTTGTGGTTGTTACTTCGAATGGAAATGTTCTGAAAAATCATCAAGGGCTTCAATTATGACCCTCAAACAATGTCTGACTATTTAAAAAAATCCTGCAGCTCTTGACGGGCTGGCTTGACTATCTTGCTCCCCCCCTGTGCCTAGCCTAGTGGCCTATGTGTCCTGCAACATTGGGAGCAATTTATCTGTACTTGTTTTGTGTTGTTTTCATGTAAAGATAAGAACAACTACATGAGTAGATGAACATGGCCGGGAGAGGTGTACAGTACTGGTAGGTGTGAAAGGAGCCAAAATTTAAACTATAGACTGACACTTTTGTTTGTCGGAAGAAATTTGGTGAGAATAATGGTAGACATTTGTTAAATTAGCACATAGAATAAGTAAGTAAATTAAGAAATAATTTGTTTAAGTAATAAATAAATGAAAAAAACACATGCCCACAGAATAGGTGAGATTATGTTGGCAGCTGAAAGGATTTCAGGGAGCCTAGAAGAGACAGACAACGTCAACATCCATCACCTGAATAACTGTTCCTTAGAGAGAGACACTATCTTGTTTTCAAGATTTCTGTAAAAGAATTGCTGCTTCATCTTTAAAGGAACCTGGCATTTTTGCATTTAACCCATCTACTCTGTTGTTTAATGATAATCTTTTCTTTAGGAAGGTGACAAAGAAACGGTCACTGTCTCCCCATAACTATTTTCACACACAGAACTCAGATGCAGTAATTTCATCTCTGACATTCAGTTACAGGAGCTACTTCCTCTGCTCTTGTACTGTTTAATATTCTTGCTGAAGTTAGGTCTTCATCGGTTTCCTTGGCACTGAGGAGAGTCGATTGAATGGGGTGGTTCCAATGGCCACTGGGCCTCAGCTGAGTGTTTCCAGATGTAGAAAGTCCTGATTAGTGAAGGGGCAGGGCAGTGGACTCAGCTCCCGACACTGCCACTAACGAACCGTGCGATTCCACAGGTTGTTCCTCCTCTCCATGCCTCGGTTTCCCAATCTGTTCAGTACAGAGTCAAAGAAGTCTAAATAATCTGTATAGATGATAATAATACCTGGCAGATTTTATAAAGCTTAACTACATTATCATCGTCATCTTAGAAATCATAGTCATCACTTAAAAATGTCTGAATTGTGAAAAATATCTAAATTTGAGGTTGAAGAAGGTGCCAAGTCATTTCTATAACAAACTATGAATTGTTATTTAGCAAGATCACTGAGATTAATTACTAATGAACACTGGCTGGATGTCACATAGTTGTCCTTACGGTCTGTGAGCACATTGGAGAAGTCAGGGAAAATGAAAGAAGTTGAGGTCATTAGAATGCTAGATGTGTGCCTAAGGCAGTTGTGGACAGCCACTTTAATTTGAATATACTCTGAGGGTCTGGAAAGGTACAGAATACACAAAATAATGCTAGTGTTGGTGTATAATGTCTTAATAATCTCTGTTCCAGGAGGAGAAGGAGACAGAAAAGAGTTCTATTTGAAAAATCCAGGGATACACAGAATAAGGTGAGTACACTCAGAACTATCATTTTTTCACTTTTATGATTCATGAATGTTTTATAAGTCATTTGATTTTGCAATTAGTGAATTAGTGATCTTTTTTTAAATTCTTCCTTTAATAACCTGGGCATGTAGTTGCCAGTTATTCAATTGTCAACTACTTGAGTAAACAGTTATTTTTCTGAATTATTTTCCTACTACTGATACCTTTGAAACTATCTTTTTATGTTAATGTATATAAAGGAGCAATTATACTGACATAATAACAGTCAATACTATGTGTTACTGAAATCTGTGTGAATTTCCTAGGGATGTGTAACAGGGTGGCTTAAAACAGTATAACTCTGGGCCAGTGCCATGCTTGTAAGGCTAATCCTCTGCCTGCGGCGCCAGCACCTCGGGTCCTAGTCCCAGTTGGGGTGTGTCAGATTCTGTCCTGGTTGCTCCTCTTCCAGTCCAGCTCTCTGCTGTGGCCTGGGAGTGCAGTGGAGGATGGCCCAAGTGTTTGGGCCCTGCACCTGCATAGGAGACCAGGAGGAAGCACCTGGCTCCTGGCTTCAGATTGGCGCAGCGCACCTGCCACAGCAGCCATTTGGGGGGGTGAACCAATGGAAGGAACACCTTTCTCTCTGTCACTCTCTGTCCCAGTCTAACTCTGCCTGTCAAAAAGAAAAAAAAAACAGCATAAATCTATTTTCTCACGGTTCTAGAGGGTTGCTTCCTGCACCATGTTTCTGTCCTGACTGCTGGTGGCACCCTGCAATCCTGGGTGGTCCTTGGTTTATAGACACATGGTTCCAATCTCTGCTTGTCTTCATAGCATCTCCCTAGTGTGTATTTGTGTTTCTTCCTTTCTTACAAAGATGCTAGTTATATGGGACCAGGAACTCACCCTATTCCAGCACAACTTCATCTTAACTGATTTTAACTGAAGGGATTTATTTCCAAATAAATGCACATAATGAGGTTCTGGGAAGGACAAGAGTTTTGGAAGGCTCTATTGAACTCAGTACAAATCATAGTTATTTTTGTATCTTGCCATTGTTTTGAAGATTAAATTGAGCTATATAAAAGACTCAGAAGCACAGTAAAGAAATAGAGGGACACAACGCATGGCGTTCATCATCATCATTACCTTTGAATTAAGTTATTAATTAATGGTTGTTTGAATTATATTAAAAAGTCAAAGACCTTTCTCAGTGGGCTGCAGGAATTGATGAACAATAAAAATTTCCTCCTTACTTTATTGTTCACTTACTTATTAGTTAAAAGAGTAGATGCTTCCTTCTGAGTTTGCAGATAAGAGAGATGCCCATTTTCATCATCTCTACTGTAGGGATCGTAATCTCTCCTTAACACATTCTGTTTATGAGATTTTTTTTTAACTTTTATTTAATGAATATAAATTTCCAGTGTACAGCTTATGGATTACAGTGACTTCCCCCTCCCATAACTTCCCTCCCACCCGCAACCCACCCCTCTCCTGCTCCCTCTCCCCTTCCATTTGCATCAAGATTCATTTTCAATTCTCTTTATATACAGAAGATCAATTTAGTATAAAGATTTCAACAGTTTGCACCCACATAGACACACAAAGTGAAACATACTGTTTGAGTACTAGTTATAGCATTAAATCACAATGTACAGCACATTAAGGACAGAGATCCCACATGAGGAGCAAGTGCACAGTGGCTCCTGTTGTTGACCCAACAAATTGACACTCTAGTTTATGGTGCCAGTAACCACCCTAGGCTGTCGTCATGAGTTGCCAAGGCTATGGAAGCCTTCCAAGTTTGCCGACTCTGATCATATTTAGACAAGGTCATAAAAGACAGGGTGAGGATAGTAACCAATGATCCTAAGAGTGAGATTTTACAAAGTATTTCTATAGATGCAATGGTTGTGCCTCTACTTGCTTTCCCCCTCCCCATAGAAGGTGAGGTCTTTGAGAGGGGATTATGTCATGGGAGTGGAGCCCTCAAGAACCGGATTCATGCCCTTTTTTGAAGAGACTAAGAGTTGCTTCAGTCTCTGCTCTGGGCTGTGTTAGGATACGGAAAGATGGTCCTGTGCAAACCAAGAAGTGTGCCATCAGCAGACATTTGATCCTGGATTTGCCAGCCTCTGGAACTGTGAGAAATAAATGTTTGCTGTTTAAGCCACCCAGTCTTTGTTTTCTATTATAGCAGCTCAAACTGACTAAGATAAATATTTCCTCAAGTTCTATCCAAAACTGCACCAAATTCTCTTCCACTTCATTACTTGCACTTGAATTCTACATGATCAAAAATCAAGCAATAAAAAGTGAGGAGAAAAACCTGAAAATGTAATGTGTGTGCTTCAGACTTCTTAATAATTAATCATTTAAACTTTTTTCTTTTATTAAGTAGTTATTTTTGCAAAATGATTTTTTTCTCCTAACTCATGGCTTGGTGTTTGGCATCAGCTGCAGAATCAAGACGTTGCCTGTGTTCATCTGCCACCTCAGTGTGCAATAAAACAGTGTTCTGTTGCTTGCATTTTTTATTCCTTTTTGTCCTTAGCCGCTCGTGCACTCAAGCCACATTTATTGTTTTGAAATTTGAGAGAGGAGAGACATTTTGCAGCTGTCTACATTAGCTATCCAACTTTTCCAGGCCTTTGTAGAATAATGATTTTTTGAAGGATGATAACAAATAGAGAGTAATTCGGAATGTGAAAGAGAAAGTAAGTTGAACCTACTTCGTTCTTCTGTGTTTTCCACACAGGTTATATAAGGAATAATGAAACTTAAATTTTCCTTTTACTTTCTCCTTGAAAATACCAAAATCATCTCAAATTTCCAAACTCTCTCACTAAAAATCCTTCTTACACTCTTCTCTCTTTTTTTCTCACACTTGCTTATTTTCTGTCACATATACACATATAGATGGTCAAAGTGACTTCATCAGGGGAGAGAAGATTAATGATTGCATGACGTCATCTTTAAAAGAGAATGCCAGTATCTTTTTAAAATTGCTTTTAGTTTGTTTTTTAAGGCTTGGGCACCATGCATTTTAAAAACCTTTATTAAGACATTCATAATAGAAATTAATGGGTATTCACTGTGGGGAAATATAATAGACTTTACATATGGAAATAAAAATAATTGTTGGCATTTCAATAGCCCAACACTGGGAAAGGGGTCAAATCAGGTAACACATAACAGAGTAGATCAAGACATACTGTAGATTAGATTTCTGTTGCTTCTCTATCATACTCTTGTAAATTGAGAATATGAGTTTTGACAGAAGTTCTCTATCATGAAAAAATGTTTCACAAAATTACTTCTAATGGACGTTTGTCCTGTAGTGTGGTTGAACTGAGGAGAGACTATGTTTTGTATATACTTACTAGTTTTTGAACTGCAGTGAATTATCCATACCTTCTGCTGTTTGTCTTTCTAGGCAGCCAAGAACTATAGAAGTCATACTTCTACCAATCAGCCACTGGACAGTGCGAAAGAAGATATTTATGTCAACTACCCAACCTTCTCTCGCAGACCGAAGATTAGAGTCTAAGCTTTTTCCTTTGTTTGAGAAAATTCAAGATGACTATTAAATGCATGAACCTTCGTACAACTTCCTCCCACCACCCAGCTTCTACTGTGGATACCAACTCATCACACCTCTTCCATTTGACAGGAAAAGGGCTGCATCATTTACAGAATGTTCTGAACAGAAATGATGCAGAAAATCTGACTGTAATAATTAGCGTGTATGTAAAAGAAAATGTACTGAATCATGTACCAGAACGATCTAGGGGAGATCATTAACTAGGGCTTAACTTGTCTGGAATTAAGTGTGGACATGAACTAGTGTCTGGGTCCCCTTCCTTAGTGCAGAATTCACTTCCCTGAGGTAGGCATAACTCACAGGCTTTCCTCTGGGGCTTCCAGATGGCTGCCAGTAACTCCTGGTGATTCATACATTCTTCTTGTTGTCTGGTAAAGAGCTTGCTTCTCCAGAATAGCAAATAGATGTGGGTATTTGTCCATCACGAGACAGATACCATGGCCAGAGAGGATGAAATAGCTTTAGTCAAGGTACATTGCTTACAATTCAGTGGGAAAGGGAGACTCAAGGTTGAGGAGGTTACCAACAAATATAGAATGTGAGATGCTTCTTACCAAATCCTAAATTGTGAATATACATGGGTCTAGGTTAGTTCTCCCTCCCCCATTCTGGAATCAGCTATATCAAAATAGTCTAGAAGAGTACTTGGCAGTAAATAAATGAATACCGAAGAGAAAGACAAATAAGACAGCAATATCACTTCCTTTCCTCTTCTCAAATTGATGTCTCATTCTAAGTAGAATTCTTGCCACCATCCTAGGCCTAACCTTATGAGCAAATGTAGAAGATGGACCAAAAATAAAAAAAATGTTTTTGATTTTTTTTCTACTTTTAAGAATTATCTTTAATGCACAAATTCTTTCAAAAGGTTCAGGCACTGAGGCATAACTCAATTTAAAAAATAAGTATATAAAAACTTTAATACATGAAAAAGAATGAGAGTTAGAAGTGGCAATATAGAGTGGTAGAGTAGAAATTTTAAAGGGAAGGGTAAAGTGGAGGTTGGGCAAAGGAGTCAAAGAACAGGAAGATACAAAGGGGAATTCCTGCTTCACGGTTTGGACAAAACAGTCCTAGTGACATAACTGATGGTCAAAGCCATTCAAGATCATACCTATCACATCTGAGACTTTAAAAATATTCTAGAGGTAGGCAAACTTCAGCAAGTATTTTGAAACTAAATAAAAATGTCCTGGAGACCTTGAAACCACGATTAGCATTTTTGAGTATAGTGAGTATTTCATGTCTGAAGATTTATCACTTATCTCTGAAAATCTCTAAAAGATCATTATTTTAAAATGATTGCTTAAAACCTGTATTTAATTACCAAAGCTATAAGCTTCATGAAAATATTAAGTGAACATAGTTAAAATTCTCATGCTATCTGAACAGATTCTAGGTTGTAGTTTGCAGTTTTGAGCTAGTCAATGAAAATTTTTATTTGAGCCCTAAATATCATACGTGTCAAATGGTGCAATTATTCTGTGATTTACAGAAAATATGATTGCCCACATGTCTGTGAATTATAGAAATTGTGAGGTTTTTGTAAACTGTCTAAAAGAAAAATAATAAAAATGAGTATTTCCTAGTTGAAAGAAAAATAATAAAAATGACTATTTGCTAGTTACAAATGTACATAAACTCTCATTTTTAAATGTTTGTGTAAAGATTTTTATGTATGTATTCATGAAATGTTTCTGTGGATATATTAGTATACAAAAGTTGAAAGCCAATTTATCAGGAAATGATCTGCCAATCTTCCAAATATTCTGTAGCTAAGTCTATCAGTTTGAATAGTGACATAAGCATCATTTAAAAAACTATTTCTTGAGGCCAACACTGTGGCATAGAGGTTAAGCTGCCCCTGCAGTGCTAGCATCCCATATAGACGCCAGTTCAAGCCCTGGCTGCTCCACTTCCAATCTAGCTCTCTAATAAGGCCTGGGATAGCAGAGGAAGATGGCCCAAGTTCTTGGGCCCTTGCGTCCACGTGGGAGACCTAGAGGAAGCTCCTGGCTTCTGGCTTCAGATTGGCCAAGCTCCTGCTGTTGCAACGATTTGGGGAGTGAACCAGCGGATGGAAGACCTCTCTCTTTCTATCTCTCCTTCTCTGTAACTCTGCCTTTCAAATAAATAAATAAATATATATTTTTTTAAAAAACTATTTCTTAAAAAAGTTAAACACAATAAAAGTATTACTTTCTAGAATAGTCTAACAATTCATACGGGTGAGAAGGAAACCATTTCTACAATTGTGATATGGAGAAGTAGAAATCCCGTTTCTTTTTTTTTTTTTTTTTTGACAGAGTGGATAGTGAGAGAGAGAGAGACAGAGAGAAAGGTCTTCCTTTTTGCCATTGGTTCACCCTCCAATGGCACATCTCGCTGATCTGAAGCCAGGAGCCAGGTGCTTCTGGTCTCCCATGCAGGTGCAGGGCCCAAGGACTTGGGCCATCCTCCACTGCCTTCCCGAGCCATAGCAGAGAGCTGGCCTGGAAGAGGGGCAACCGGGACAGAATCTGGCACCCCGACTGGGACTAGAACCCGGTGTGCTGGCGCCGCAAGGCAGAGGATTAGCCTGTTAAACCACAGCGCCGGCCAGAAATCCCGTTTCAACACAGAAAACGATTCCTGAGGGTGGATCAGCATAGCCACGAGGGTGCTGTCCTTGGGCTGGAGAGTCTCCAGGATGTTTGGAGGCTCTCCTTCCATGGGTGTTTACATTTTTAACTCTTGCTCAGAGTATTAATGAGAGCCATTGACACTTTTCCTTTTCTCGTCTACACATTTGTCCTCTGCTGAGTTCAAGGGTTTTCCAGGACTTCGGCAGCAGCCTAGGTCCTCTGAGGGTCCTCTTACTGCTTCTGCTGCTCCTACTGAATGCTTAGCAGTGTCAGGCTGGTGAAGCTGCCTTAGCTCATTTCCTTTCTCTGAGCGTCTGTTAGAACACTCGCATTGTCATCTCCTGAATATTATGCCTAATCCACAGGAGTTTTGGAATCTGCCTACTATGGTTCCTTTACTCTCCCCATACCACCATCATTTGTGCCTACTTTTCTGGTTGTTAATAAAAGAGCGGATCAAAACAGAACCACAGAATAAAAGGTCAGAATTAGACTTAATTAGGTTTTTAAATTTTTTTTTTGCAAGATGCTTCTTTAGAAGCAAGATGTTGCTTAAGATTTTTAAAAATTGTATTTTATATTGATATTTAATGAAACATTAGGTGAAAATCTATGCTTCCTTCAAATGCTATTATTTAAATATTTAAATTAAACAGTTGAAATAAATTACTGTGTGATAATAAGACAGTTAAGTTTATTAAATGATATTATCGGGTACACAGTTTTATCAGCAATAGAACACGTCTTATTAATCTCTAATGACTATGTATTGGCTATATTCAGCACAGAGATCTTCAAACTTTATTCATGGGCCTTTATGTATGCTGAGAAAATAGAATAGAAATTTCATTAACTTGTAATCATGCTTATGGATGACAGAAAGATGCATAGTAATTTTAAGTTAATAAAAATTCAACTTTATTGAACATTTTAAGTTAATTCAATCAGCTTTTTACTAAAAGTTCATTCATATAAATTTAAAATGAATTGACCATCAATTTAAAAGATAAAACAAAAATAACTCTGTAAGATTTTAAAAATTATAAATGTCCAAGTTATGTTGATTTATATAGGACTGCATTAAATAAAAATCATAGCTGAATTTTAGTAATTTACCAAACTGGGAGTGTCCACACTGTAATTAGTGACCACTGTAATAAAATATTTCTTCTTGGTTTATAATAGTGTGCTATTGCTTGTATGAAACTTCAGGAAAATTGAAGATTTGATAGAGTAAAAAAATGATTATAAAGTATAAGCAGAAATGCTAAATGATTGCCTTTTAAAAAAAGATTTATTTTATTTATTTGAAAGGCAGAGTTAGAGAGAGGGGGAAAGACACACAGAGGGAGATCTTTCATCCACTGATTCACTCCCCAAATGATTGCAACAGCCAGGCTGAAGCTAGGCTGAAGCCAGGAGCTAGGAGCTTCCTTTAGTTCTTCCACATGGGTGCAGGGGCCCAGGCACTTGGGTCATCTTCCACTGCTTTTCCCAGGCCACCAGCAAGGAACTGGATCAGAAGTGGAGCAGCCAGGACTTGAACCAGTGCCCAAATGGGATGCTGGCATCACAGGCTGCAGGTTTGCCAACTACTCCACAATGCTGGCTCTAAGATGCCAAACTATGAGTAAAAAATTCATCTTTTTTCCCACAAAATTGATAGCAGTATGTTTGAAAAACATAAAATGATATAAAACAAAACATTATTGTTTAGCTACTATTAAAATGTGATGCCTAGTAAGTGTTGACCTTCACATCCGGGCCTTTGCATAAATTATTATATTTTTTCAGTCTGTTCACTGGGATTACTCTAGTCAAGTCTGAGTTCTTGTGATTTTTGTCTAGAATCTCAAAACAAGTTTATTTGTTTTTAAACTCTATTATTAATGATACAATAGGCAGAACAGTGGGTTTTAGAATTAATGGCCATATTTTCTAAGACAATTTTGTAAATCCTTAAGGTCAGTTTACATTTTACAGTTTTCCAGATTCAAAGCACTAACGACATTGTAAGGTATAAGAAAAGGTATGGTTTCGGGCATAAGAGTGATCAGTGTCTGGGAAAATTCCATTATTAATTATCATCCTTGTTTGAATGATAAGTTAGTTCTCAGGGAAAACATGTGGTATTTGTCCCTTTGGGACTGTCTCATTTCACTAAGTCTTGTTTTCCAAATGTTGCCAAATGTTGTTGCAAATGACTGGATTTCTTTTTCTTTTCTTTTCTTTCTTTTTTTTTTTTTTTTTTTTTACTACTGTGTAGTATCCCATAGAGTATATATCCCATAATTTCTTTATCCAGTCTTCAATTGAAAGGCATTTAGGTTGATTCCATGTCTTAGATATTGTGAATTGAGCTGCAATAATCATGGGACTGCAGATAACTCTGCTATTTACTTATTTCATTTCCCTTGAGTAAATTCCAACAGTGGGATGGCTGGATCATATGGTAGGTCTATATTCAGATTTCTAAGGTATCTCTAAACTGATTTTCATAGTGGTTTTACCAGTTTACATTCCCAACAAGAGTGGATTAGGGTACCATTTCCTCCACATCCTCACCAGTATTTGTTGTTTGTTAATTTCTGTATGAAAGCCATTCTAACCCGGGTGAGGTGAAACTTCATTGTGGTTTTGATTTGCATTTCCCTGATGGCTAGTGATCCTGAACATTTTTCCATGTGTCTGTTGGCCATTTGGATTTCCTCTTTTGAAAAATGTCTATTTAAGTCCTTGGCCCATTTCTTAACTGGGTTATTTGTTTTGTTGTTGTGAAGTTTCTTGATCTCTTTATATATTCCTGTTATTAATCCTTTATCAGTTGCATTATTTGTAAATAATTTCTCCCATTCTGTTGCTTGCCTCTTCACTTTGCTGAGTGTCTCTTTTGCAGTACAGAAGCTTCTCAATTTGATATAATCCCATTTGTTTATTTTGGCTTTGATTGCCTTTGCCTCTGAGGTCTTTTCCAAGAACTCTTTGCCTGTGCCAATGTCTTTCAGGGTTTCCCCAATGTTCTCTAGTGATTTGATTGTATTGGGTCTTAGATTTAGGTCTTTAATCCATTTTGAATGGATTTTCACATAAGGAATAAGGTGGGGGTCCTGCTTCATACTTCTTTATGTGGAAGTCCAGTTTTCTTGGCACCATTTGTTGAAGAGATTTTCCTTGCCACAGGGATTCGTTTTAGCTCCTTGGTCTAATATAAGTTGGTTGTAGATGCTTGGATTGATTTCTGGCATTTCTATTCTGTTCCATTGGTCTAACCATCTGTTTTTGTACCAGTACCAGGATGTTTTAATAATAACTGCCTTGGGCTGGTGCCACGGCTCACTTGGCTAATCCTCCACCTGCGGCACTGGCACACCAGGTTCTAGTCCTGGTTGGGGCGCCGGATTCTGTCTCAGTTGCTCCTCTTCCAGTCAAGCTCTCTGCTGTGGCCCAGGAAGGCAGTGGAGGATGGCCCAAGTGCATGGGAAACCAGGAGGAAACACCTGGCTCCTGGCTTCGGATCGGTGAGCCATAGTAGCCATTTGGGGGGTAAACCAATGGAAAAGGAAGATCTTTATCTCTGTCTCTCTCTCACTCTAACTCTGCTTGTCAAAAAATATAATAATAACTGCCTTGTAGTATGTCTTGAAATATGATAATGTAATGCCTCCAGCTTTGTTTTTGTTGTATAAGATAGATTTATCTATTCAAGCTCACCTGTGTTTCCATATGAATTTCAGCATCATTTTTTCTAGATCTGAGAAGAATGTCTTTGGTATTTTGATTGGTATCACATTGAATCTGTGAATTGCTTTAGGAAGAATGGACGTTTTGATGATTTTGATTCTTCTAATCCATGAACATTGAATATTTTTCCATTTTTTGTATCTTCTTCTATTTCTTTCTTTCTTTTTTGGGAGGTAAAATAGCAAGGTTTATTAGGAAAGGGACATCCATAAGGCGGATGGGCACCTTTCCAGACAGAGCCTGAGAGACTGGGGGGGGGGGGCAGGACAAGGAGCGAGGTTACATGTTTGAGTGGAGAGATTACACCTGGCCAGGCCAGGCGGGCGACTCAGCAGAAAGGCAGAGGGCTGAGCACACAGTCCAGTTGAGGCTGGGGGTTTTTAAGGAGATGGGTCTTGCTTCCCCACCTCTGCTCCTTTTGGAACAAAGGGCTTTTTGGATGTGAATAGAAAAACTTCTCTCTTGAAGGTCTGACACAAAGGACTTTATGGATGCAAATGTTATCAGACAGGAGGAAGGAAGCAGGGTGTTTGAGATGCAGATACTGGGCTGCACCTGGGAGATTGTGGAAGATTGTCAGGCAGAAGGGGTGGGAACCTCCACCTGGCAGGTTATCAGGTAGAAGGGGGCAGGGCAGGATGCAAACTCTGGGCTGCCCCTGAAACACCATTGGGATGACCTTGAGATGCAGCATATACTGGACATAGATGTCTTCTCTTTAGGCCTGTTACACACACACATAAGCTCATAACTGACTTCCTACCTAACATTCCCCCCTCAAGAGGTAATACCCAAAATTCTTATTTGGGATTATGGATGGAGTTCCATTTTTTTGTAACTTCTTCAAAGCTGGCATGTGGGCGTCGAGGAGGATTTGGGTATTTTCCTCTTGCTATCTGTCTTATTGTGTGCAACAGTGGCCTTGGAAAGACTGTCCTGCTCGGTCCAGAGGGCTGCTCAGGTCGTCCATTTGAATGGGCTGGAAACCTTTTCTGACGACCATTTGGAGTTTGACAGCCTTTAGTTTGTTAGAGACAAAAGGAACAAGGGCATTAAAAACATAAGGTCCAAAGAGAAGCAGCAAGATTACAGAAGTTATTGGGCCAAGGAGAGGAAATAGGCAGGATTTCCATGACCAGATGTCAGGCCAGAAATCCCAGCCCTGCTTGGCCTGTTCCTGGAGGTGCTTGGCTTTGTCCAGGAAAGTACAAATTTGGGTTTGTACCTGTCCAGTCTGATTGACCCAGAGACTTAACCTTCATTACCAAGAACACTCTTTCCTTCTTAACCTTCCTTACCAAGCACACATCTTTATACTTGTGATGCTTTTTCCATAGAGCCTGGTTGGCTTTTTCTACCTTACTGGAAGACTGAGGTCTCCATGCAGAGTGAAGGTGCCTTACAAACCCCTAGTGTGATCTAGAGCTCTGGTTAAGGCAATCAGTTCTGCTAGCTGAGCAAAAGTTCCTGGGGGCAGAGCACGCTTCAATAACGTGCCATGTTGTAACTGTTGCATACCCTGAGAAGCAGGTCCTGTCTTACAAAACTGTTTCTGTCTGTGAACCAAACCTCATTTGCGTTAGTCAGGGGGCTGTCTTTTAGGTCCCTTCTCCTGGCATAGATCAAGTCTATAGTCTCAGTACAGGAGTGGAGGGGACCACTTTACCCTGGAACTGGCATTAAAGTAACTGGGTTTAGAGTAGAGCAATGCCTTATTTTTACCTGAGGGTTTTTTAGAAGGAGGACCTGATATTTTAGTATTTTACTATCTGTGAGCCAGTGAGAGCCCTTTTGTTCTAATAGAGAATTTATTTGATGTGAGGTATAAAGGGCGATATCTTGCCCCAGTGTAATTCTAGATACCTCCTCTGTCAGCAAGGCAGCAGCTGCCATTGTCTTTAGGCAGTGAGGCCATCCTTGTGCAACCATGTCTAAGGTTTTAGAAAAGTAGCCCACAGGTTGCTTAACAGGTCCCAGATCCCAAGTTAACCCTCCTAAGGTGACTCCCTGTCTCCCAGTGATGTACAACTGGGAGGGTTTCTCTGGGCTTGGCAGTCCTAGCACAGGGGCTTTAGCCATAGCATCCTTTAGCTGAGCAAAGGCTGTGGTTTGCTCTTTCCCCCAAAGGAGGGGGCTCTGCTTTGGCTGCCTGTCAAGAACCTGGTTTAGAAACCTTCAAGACAGGTGAATGCTCTCAGATAAGTCAGGGACAGCAGCACAGAAAAGAACTAGTCATCAGCATATGAGCCCATTGCTTAGGTTTTCATTAACTGCAAAGAGAAAAACCCATCAGGTTGGAAAGGGTTAATGGATTAAGGTTCTTGCTCCTTTAGGTAAGGCCAGCAGTAGTAAGTATTGAATTGGAAATTCCTCCAGGGGAGGAAAAAAAAGCAGCCCTTTGAGGGGGGGCGCGCTCTCCCTAGAGATATTTGGCTATGCCTGCCTGGGTGCAGCAGGCCACGTGGACTGGAATAGAGTGCAGAGAAAGGCTGTGGTCCCCCATTTACAGGGAAGACTGCGCACACCGGGGCCTGGCAGGACTGGCTGTGGGGTTGGGTAGGTGCGCCATTTCACCAAGAGTGCTGGGAACCTCCTATAATTCAACCAAAGCCAGATCAATCAGGACTACTGCAAACACTGTCAATTAAAACAGATAGTTAACTTTAGCTCCTTTCCAGATTCAGTCCTCAGACAATCAAAGCTTAGCAACAGTAACAGCTCACAAAAACTTAAAGACGCACCAAAGCTACCATAAGCTGCAAAGACGGAAAACCTTCTACCAGGTTGGAAAGAGTTAACTGGTAACAGCTTTTCCTTAGGTGGAGAAACCTGTGGACTTCCCTCTTCCTTTCTCCTGGCCAGCAGTATAGGAATGGAGATGAAGAGAGCAAAGAATGGGGGAGGGAGCCCCGGGAGGAGGAGGAAGGCAGAAAGCAACAGAGGACAAGATGTGAGCGGCTGCCCTCACCTTCCCCTACAAATATCAGCTGGAGGAGAGCATAGGGAAAGGCCCTGATGTCTGGGGGCTGAGTGGGGTTCGAAATCTCCTATTGCTCAAGATTGCCACTACCTAGTTGTCCGAGTTTACCTGGAGGGCCAATATTAGCCTCAACCGTAGCAGTAGGCAGCATGACCAGGCATCCCTCCAAGAGAGAGACCTGGTCCTGGGGTCGCAGTCCGGCCACCAAGAAGCCAAAGCGAACTCAGGGGGTCTCCAGGCTCTCAGCCAACTGCCCTTCCTAATTGCCCTCCCGTTCCTTACAATCCCTCTGGAGTTTCGGCCGTAGCTAAGCCGTGGCCAGGGGAACTCTGCGTTCTCGGAGAGCTGTGGGGTGCCAGACAGTCAACGGTCACTTCCACAGATCTGATCTCGCTTGAGGGGAGGAATACTGACCTCCGATGTCTTCTCAAAATCCCTTCGTGGTTGCCAAAAATGTTACTGGAGAAATTGCAGGGTTCTTGTCTTTGCACAAGAAATAATTCAGGTGTGAGACAGAGAGTAGTGGGAGGTAAAATAGCAAGGTTTATTAGGGAAGGGACATCCATAGGGACGGATGGGCACCTCTCCAGACAGAGCCTGAGAGACTGGAGGAAGGGGAGAAGGAGCGAGGTTACATGTTGAGTGGAGAGATTACACCTGACCAGCCTAGGCGGGCAGCTCAGCAGAGAGACAGAGGGCTGAGCACTATTTATTTCTTTAATGTTTGTAATTCTCATAAAGAAGTTTGACATCCTTGGTTAAATTTATTCCAAGGTATTTGATTTTTTTGTAACTATTGTGAATAGGATTGATCTTAGAGGTTCTTTTTTAGTCGTGGCGATGTCTGTGTATATAAAGGTTGTTGATTTTTTTGTATTTATTTTATATCCTGCTACTTTGCCAAACTCTTCTATGAATTCCAATGGTCTCTTGGTGGAATATTTTGCATTCCCTATATATAGAATCATGTCATCTGCAAATAGGGATAGTTTGCCTTCCTCATTCCCAAATGAATCTCTTTGATTTCTTTTTCTTGCCTAATGGCTCTGGCTAAAACTTCCAGGACTATATTGAATAGCAATGGCAAGAGTGAGCATCCTTGTCTGGTTCTAGTTTTCAGTGGGAATGCTTACAACTTTTTCCTGTTCAATAGGATGCTGGCTGTGGATTTGTCATAAAGTACCTTGATTGTGTTGAGCAATGTTCCTTCTATGCTCAGGTTGCTTAGAGTTTTCCTCATGAAAAGGTCTTGTATTTTATCAAATGCTTTCTCTGCATCTATTGAGGTAGTCATATGGTTTTTGTTCTTCAGTTTGTTAATGTGATGTATCACATTGAATGATTTGCAAATGTTGAACCATCCTTGCATACTAAGGATAAATCCCACTTGGTCCTGGTGAACGATCTTTCTGATGTGCTGTTGGATTTGATTGGTCAGAATTTTGTCCAGTTTTTTTGTGTCTATATTCATCAGGGAAATTAGTCCATGGTTCTCTGTTGCATCTTTTTCAAGTTTAGGAATTAAGGTGATTCTGGCTTCATAGAAAGAATTTCAGAAGATTCCCTCCCTTTCAATTATTTTGAATGACTTGAGGAGCTTTGGAGGTTGTACTTCTTTAAATGTCTGGTAGAATTCAGCATGAATCCATCCAGTCCTGAACTTTTCTTTTTGGCAGGGTCTTTATTACTGATTCAATTTCCATCTTGTTAATGGGTCTGTTTATATTTTCTGTGTCTTTATGGCTTAATTTAGGTAGGTTGTATGTGTCCAGGAATCTATCCATTTCTTCTAGGTTTCCTAGTTTGTTGGCATATAGCTCTTTGTAGTAATTTCTGATGATTCTTCTTATTTCTCTGGTGTCTGTTGTTAAATTTCCTTTTTCATCTCTAATTTTATTTATTTGGATCTTCTCTCTCCTTTTTTTGGTTAGTTGGGCCAATGGTGTGTCAATGTTGTTTATTTTTTCAAAAACTCTTTGTTTTGCTGATCTTTTAAAATTTTTTTTTGTTTCAGTTTTGTTGATTTCTTCTCTAATTTTAATTATTTCTTCTTCCCCCTACTAGTTTTGGGTTTGGCTTGCTGTTTTTCAAGATCCTGAGATGCATTGATAGCTCATTTATTTGGTGCCTTTCCAATTGCTTGATGTAGGTGCCAAATTGCTATAAGCTTTCTTCTTAACACTGCTTTTGCTATATCCCATAAGTTTTGATATGCTGTATTATCATCTTCATTTCTTTCCAGATATGTTTTATTTCTCTTTTGATTTCTTGTATGACCTACTGTGAGGAGCATGTTGTTTAGTCTTCATGTGTTTGCGTATGTTCTAGGGATTCCTGAGTTGCTGATTTCCAGCTTCATTGCATTATGGTCTGAGAAGTTGCATGGTATGATTTTGATTTTTCTGAATTTGCTGATACTTTTTTTATGGCCTTGTATATGGTCAATCCTAGAGAAGGTTCTGGCACTGGTGAGAAGAATGTGTATTCTGCAACTGTAGGATGAAAAGCTCTGTAGATATCTGTTAGGTCCATTTGGTCTATAGTGTCGATTAACTCTGTTGTTTCCTTGCTGATTTTCTGTCTGGTTGACCTGTCATTGCTGAAAGTGGGGTATTGAAATCCCCCATTACTATTGTATTTTAATCTATGTCTCCATTTGGATCCCTTAACACTTCTTCTAAATAGTCAGATGCCCTGTATTTAGGTGCATATACATTTATATGGTCACATATTCCTGTTGAATTGATCCCTTAATCATTACATAGTGTACTTCTTTGTCTCTTTAAGTTTTTGTGTTAAAGTCTATTTTGTCTGATATTAGGATGGCTACACCAGCTCTTTATTGGTTTCTATTCTTTGATTTTTTTGCTGTGGTGGCTTTTATCTTTGGATTAGTGGAGTGGCTGCTCTCAGGGAATACCTAGATCGTGTGGTGGTAGTGGTCAGGGAGCTCTGTTCAATGCTCCAGGGTGAAGGACATGTCTGAAGTGACACACTCAGGTTTGGCATGGTAAATCTCCTTTTTTTTAATTAAAGGGGATGTTTCTTCTTGTCTGCTGGCATAGACTCAGCTGAGCTCCTCTCCTCAAAGGAGGTCAGTGCCTGGGTACTAGCCCCTGTAAGTATATTTATTCATCCTCTCTGCCATAAGGACCACACAAAGGATCTGTGCAGTCCTTAGTATAAGCTCAGATTCTCCAGCAATGTCTCTCGCCAGGTAATGAGTGAGCCCTGATCATGTGAAGCCTCCCATAGTGACTTCCCAGTATCCTAGCCACACCCTGAATCTTCCCATGCAGCCTCCCAGTACACAAGCCTCCTACGTCATGAGCACCCAGCCCCCTTAGGGGTCTCTGCTTTGCTGGTTGCTGGGCATGGACATGAGCTGGTGCAGCTGTTACATATGTCCAAAATGGCACCTGCTCTCTGTCAGGTTGTTAAAGGATGCCTTTGCTGGATGATCCAGGATGGAGAAAATGTACCCTCCCTGGCCTTTGTTTTTTTTTTTTCCCCTCTGGTTTGGTGTGTACACTATCCCCCACGGGGCTCCAAGCTGGGTTCCCTCTAGGCTCTTCCTGCAGCTTTTTTTGCCAGTGGCTTGGGCTGCTGCAGTCTGACCTCACCTTGCTCTTCAATGCTGGTGTCGGGGCTCTCAGCTGGTGGGGTCCTAAGTTGTGTGCATCTTCACCCTCCACGTGGGTCCACTGTGTTCCTCTAATATACGTAGAATTTCTACTGCTGTCTCACTAACACTTCCCTGAGACTTCACTCTTTCCACTTTCTTAAACTATCTTCTCCTGGACTCGAGCAGCAAGCTCCCTCCCTATCCCTCCATCTTCCTCAGAACCTTTGACATTTGACTTACTTTCCAAATAATATACAATGTGGTAATCCCTCCAAGATTCCTAAAGAACTTGTACAATTGACAAATGTCCTTATGGTATAAAACTTGTCTTCCATTTTTATCAGGGCCCTGTATAACACCTGACTTTATTTGCAGATGAGTCTACATGCATCCAAGATAATCTTTAAGTAAACTGGTAAATAAAGGAATATGTTAGTGTCTATGTCAGCACTCTTAATTGGTGGTCTTGGAATAAAATTGGGCTATTGACAAAAAGTGTTTATAGTATGTGCTGTAATTTTCAAAGCAATTTCTTATATTTTGTGATTTAATTCTGAAATCTGTGGTGACAAAATAGATTTATATTAAATAACAACTGAAGAAAACTATATCAAGAGAAATTGTGTGCCAGACTGTTAGGTCAGTTCGATTAAGAAAGGAATTAAAAATTCTTGGAATATCCTTTTCTGTGTGGTCTGGATTAGAATTAGCCAAACTAAGACTTATTTGAGACTTGGAAAATACATGTGGAATACTTTCATTATCCCCGGCAGGTCATTTTAATCTACGAGCGATGGGCAGATGGAGAGCTACAGCTTGTCCTTGTGCTACACGTTCAGTTCTTCCTGAGTGATGATCTTGCTGGCTAATTACAGTTCTAGTCATCACTCTGTATTGGTTTCAGGACCATGGAGGCAATAGGTTCCCAGTGGAAATAGCCTCACAGAGAGCTCTTAGAAGTTTCCCTGGGGCCGGTGCAATGGCATAGTGGGTAAAGCTGCTGCTTGCAGTGCTGGCATCCCATATGGGAACTGGGTTGTGTCCCAGCTGCTCCACTTCTGATCCAGCTCTCTGCTATGGCCTGGGAAAGCAGTGGAAGATGGTCCAAGTCCTTGGGCCCCTGCACCAACTTGGGAAATCCGGAAGAAGCTCTTGGCTCCTGGCTTCAGATCAGCACAGCTCCAGCCATTGCAGCCATCTGGGGAGTGAACCATTAGATGGAAATCAATCTCTCTCTCTCTCTCTCTCTCTCTCTCTCTCTGCCTCTCTGCCTCTCTTCTCTCTCTGGGTAACTCTGGCTTTCAAATAAATAAATAATTTAAAAAAATGTTTCCCTTTCACTTCACAGTAACATGGTAGAAGGTCAATGTATTACCAAAAAGGAAAAAAAAATAGTTTTTTGGGTCATTCTTTGTGGTTTTCCATATTATCAATCATATTCATATCTCCTATGAAACAAGATATTTTATTTCTTCCTTTTCATCTTTATGCCTTTTATTTCTTTTCCTTGTCCTATTTGTGTCTCTTTTTATATCCACTCTGACAATCTTTGTCCTCTAATTGGTATATCTAGACCATTCCACTTTAAGTGATTATTGACATAGTTGAACTAGTATCTTTCATATATATAACTCTTTTCTACTATTGCACTTGTTTTCTTTTTTATCCATCATTTTATCTCTTCTCTAGTTAACTGGATTTTTGGTAGTTGCATTTTTCTCTCAGCATATATTTCAGCGGTGGTCCAGTGTTTGTTGTGCTGTTGTATTTTCTTCTTTTTGAGGGTATTTATCCAGTTGATATTCCCTGAACCCCTTCTTTATGTGGTTTGGAGTCTTTCACTAACTTAGGGAAGTTCTCATAGGTTACTGCTTCAAATATTCTTTTGATCCATTCTCCTTCTTCTGGATCCCAATTATGTGCATGTTACACATTTTGAAATTATTCCACAGTTCTTGGATATTCTGTGTTTCTCCCCTCTTTGCATTTTAGTTTGTTTCTGTTGGCCAGTTTGCAAGTTCACCAGTTTTTTTCCTCTGCTATGCCAAGTCTATTGATGATCCCATCAAACACATTCTTCATTTCTGTTACTGTGTTTCCACCATTTATTTATGATTCCTTCTTACAGTATCCATCCCTGCGTCCAAATTGCCATCTGTTCTTCCTTATTGTCTGCTTTCCCCCATAATACAGATTGAGCATCCTTAATCTGAAAATCTGGAATGTGAGATGCTGCAGTTGCTGCCATGACACTCAACAATTTCAGGTTTGGGAGCATTTTGCATTTCACAATTTTTGGACTAAGGATGCAAAACTCATAAAATACACACAAATAAACCCAAATCTGAAAATCTCTCAAATACAAAACATTTCTGGTCCTGAGCCTTTCAGATAAAGGATATTCAGCCTGTGACCAAAAATAAGCTGTCTGATAATTCTGAATAGGATGTTACAAGTGTTACAACAGTTATGCAGTCCTTTCAGACCATACCTTTTAGCATGTTTTGTATTTTTGTTGTTGTTGTACATCAAAAAATTGGTGGGAAATGAAATTAAAATATAGATTTATTTGGTGCAAAATTTTTGAAGTGCATACATACAAAAGGTTTTCAAATAGTTCATGGCTAATACATGCTATAAAAAAACCTATGCATCAATGTCAAATTTTTTTTTGTTCCAACATAAATTTATCTTTTCATTTCATTTTGTCTCAAATAGTTTGAAGTTTCTTCTTGTGTTGTGTGGTACTTTTACTTCTGGCCTGTTTCTTGTCCTGCCTTTCCTGATTATTTACTAGGGCAGTGTGACACTTGTTTCTCTCCCATCTAATTCTGGTCTGTATTACTCTTTGGCCCATTTTATGAACCAATTGACATAATATTTATGGCATATGAAAATTTGTCATAATTTATTTAAAATGTGTAAAATGAATATGAGATGAAATATAGAGGACAGATTTAAGTTTAAAAATTTAAGTTACTTGGCTACATTGACAATGCTACAATCAAAATCGGGCTTCATAAAAATTTTCAGATATTACTATGTTCCTAAATCTGTATATATGAAATACATGAAACTTGTTTAACAAATCCAATTTTTAAAAATTTAAAAAAATTTTAAGTTCGAAAAGGAAGTAAAAGATAACAAAGAGGAATTTGTCTTAACCTGTAAGACGACGGATAGTGTGTCAGGTCTACACAATTAGCAAAAGCTGAAGAAGATAAACTGCCAGTAATTTTCACTCATTACAGAGTCAACTGTCAGTCTGAGGCATCAGATTTATAACCTTTTTAGGAACTCCGTTCAAATGAAACATGAGTCACAGGGAAGTGTTTCACCTATCAATTTATTTTAAGGTTTAGATTCACAAAAGTCAAATGAGAATTAGAAGACTTTGGATAAGAAAAGCTGAAGAAGTAATAGCATGGTCAAGGGTTATGTATATATTTAAATATTAATATTAAATATTAATGTTATAAAAATAAGTGACAGGAAGATGAACAAACAAAGGGCGGGGGCTTCTACATATCCTGTGCACCTTCAATGCTTCAATGCTTGTGAGTACAGTATCTTTTTATGAATATGAATCATTTTAACATAAAATATGGACCCACTCTATAGTTTGTTCACTTTATATAGTCATGTGTTCAAAACACTGCAGAGACTGTAAATGTAACATTTAATTCTTTCTTCTCAAGATGTACCCTCCTTTTCTTTACATGTTAGTGGAAATAGTATTGAAGTTAACATTTCTATTTGGTTATGCTAACAAACAAAAAACAAAACAAAACAAAAGAAACCCACTACTGCCAAAATAATTTTACTATCTCTTCCAAGTTAGGAAAAAGCATTATAAACACCCCAAAGCAGTAAGAATCAAATGTCATTTAAGCTGCAGAGAGAATATCACATCTAGAAAGGAATGAAAAAGATAAATATAATCTCTCTCACTAAGTGGTTAACAGCAGTGATTGGAACTATTTGGGTTATCATAATATTCTCATAGATTAAAAATCATGCTCCAAACCCCATTCATAAACCCACTTAAATGCATGGTTAAAGATAGCATCAAAATATTGTTTATAACATCAAGCATCACAATAACATCTCTTGGAGGTACAATGTTTCTATTTACTCATGAATTCTACACCTCTTGAAGAGTCAGAATGTACAAATGTCTCCTGAAGGATCGAGTTCCATTTTGTTCATGATTAAGTGAACATTTTGTACTAAGTGAGTTCTTGCATTTAACTGAGATATCAAATGTCAGCCCAAATCAGTCTAAGTTGTGCACAATATTAAAAATAACAGTGGACATTGTTTCCCATCGAATGCTGACTCATCCTATTTGCAAATTCTGAACTGGAAGCAACTCTACTTCAGTTACATCCTGATCTGTCAATGAGCTATGCAAGTTCAGTTGGGAATGCCATCCCTTCTCACTTCTGAGAAAGAGCTTCAGACACGGGGGTGAAGACAGGTTAGAGAGGCAAGCTGAGTGGAACGCTCAGAATACATTCCTGGTAGCATCTTTCTATGCTGCTGCAAACAAGGTAATAACTCACAGTGGGTGAAATGGGCATTTCTGGGTGGTAGCTTTGATATTTCTTTCTTTGGGTGGGGTGGTAAGTCAAACTATTAGCTTTCTGAAGTGTAACTAGATTTGGTAAAAAATATAACAAAACTATGAACCATATAAGCAGCAGGCTACCTAAAATATGATTTTTAGTAGGTATTATAACAAGGACATTTATGAAGCCAAATGGAACTCAAGGGCTATTCAGAGAATAAGAGGAGACTAAGTGTACCTGCTTATGACTTGGGCACGTTCTTCCCTAGACGGAGAGATCCTTAAAGGAGGGACCAAATCTTACTCTTTCTCTTTTATTTTTTCAAAGATTTATTTATTTATTTATTTGAGAGGCAAAGTTTCAGATACAGAGAGAGGTCTTCCATCTGCTGGTTCACTCATCAAATGGCTGTAATGGCCTGAGCTGGACCAGGCTGAAGCCAGGAGTTAGGAGCTTCCTCCAGGTCTCCACGGGGGCTCAGGGGCCCAAGCACTTGGGCATCTTCTGCTGCCTTCCCAGGGCCATTAGCAGGGAGCTGGAACGGAAGTGGAGCAGCTCGTACTTGAATAGGCACCCATATGGGATGCTGGCACTGCATGTGGAGGCTCACCTACTACATCACAGTGCTGGCCCCATCTTACTCTCTTTTTAATTCCTGGCTATTAGATTTAATTCATGATTGTAAAATTGAATTTGAAATTATATTTACCCCTCCTCTTTGGCTACCTTATACTCAAAACTTAAAAGCAGTCTGAAGAACATAAGATTTTTAGAAGAGATGTCTGCAGTTTATACATATATAGCAAATGACGATAATTTTGTATTTGTCTTATATGCAAATTTGTCAAGGGAGGAATGAAGGTTTTTTTTCAAAGGAGATTTGAAACATGTATAGAATTCAAATGACTAGAGGTTAGACAATGTTGTCTAACAAATTTCCTGATTAAAAACAGAGACTACAAATTTAAAGAATTCAGGGGCAGGTATTTGGTTCAGCTGTTGCTTCTTGGGCTGTCTGCAGCTGCATTGGAGTGCCTGGCTCAAGTCCTGCCTCTTTTGCTTCTGATCCAGTTGACTGCTAATATGCACCCTGGTAGGCAGAAGAAGAAGTGCAGTACTTGGGTTCCTGACGCCCATGTGGGAGATTTGGATGGATTTCTGGGCTCCTGACTTTGGCTGTGGCATCTGGAAAGTGAACCAGATGATGAAAGATTTCTCTGCCTTTCTTTTTCCTTCTCTGCCTTTCAAATAAAGGGAAAAATTTAAAGAATTCAAATGGAGGTAATTGAAAATGAAACTCGATAAAGGGCGGGATGGGAGAGGGAGAGAGGAGGGCCACAGGAGGGAGGGAGGTTGGGGGGGGGAAGCCACAACAATACAAAAGTTGCACTTTGTAAATTCACATTTATGAAATAAAAAGTGAAAAAAATTAAAAAAGTAAAAAAAAGTTGAATACCTTTTAAAAACCTTTTATTTCATGTTATTTTTATATTTCATTATTTATTTTCATCTTTAAAGTATGACATTATGGAATGGTTTTAAATGTACTTATGTACAAAAATAAATACAATTTATGCTTCTAAAAAAGAATTCAAATGGCAAGACATAATTCTGGAGTCTGATAATTTTATGTCTAATAAGGGAGAGAGGGAGGGAGGGAAAAAGAGAGACAGAGGGAGGGAAAGAGTAGGTGGAGGAGAGAAACTCAGAGACAGCTTTGAGAAAATAATGTGGGAAGCTAGTGAGGATGATCTCTGGCCTTCCTTTACTCCCTTATTTCTTAGCCATCTCCATATCCCCACAGAAAACCATGTATCCATTGGATGTCAGAACTCCCTCCTGACATTGATATGTCTCAAAAAGAATTAGAGGAGAAGAGAACAAAGATCAGTAAATATTTCATGCCCTTTACTCATGTTTTGGAAGTGGGAGCACTCAGTGGCCTTTGAGATCATAACTAAATCAGCATCCTGATGACTTCAAATAACAAGATATTAGGACAATTCATCTTTCCATGAGTGTTTAGATATTCTATCCTGTTCTTGCTAAAATATTTAACAATTCCCCATGTGGCTATCAAAATTAGATAAGTATATTTCTTGAATAGCTTGAAAATAAAATAGCAGATTTTCTTTGTACATGACAGGAACAGCAAAGTAATTGCCCTAGGACTGTGTCTCGTGACTCATATCTATCAGAGGTTATACACACCTTTGCACTCTCCATAAAGCCACTTTCTTTGGCAAATAGAATCCTCGTGATTTTCTTAGTGACAAAAAGGCAATGGAAATCCACCAATTTAAGCTGCCAATTTGTTTTAGAAGTGGAACAAAAACATTCAGTTAGAATAAGCTGCATTTCATTCAACTTTTAAAGAATGGGTGTTTTCATCACCATGGCCACTCCTGAGCATTTTTCAAACTTCTACATTGCATGGAACTGCAATATCTCATATATTTTTCACTGCTTTTACAAATTAGTGACTTTGGCTGGTCCGTCTCCCAGAAGGCCAGGGTCTTAACATGATTTGACTGCTTGATTCAAGAGTTTATTTTGACTTCCCTGATATTATCATTCTCCTTAAAGGCATATGTACCTAAAAAGAAAAATTCTTGTAGTGAATTAATCTAGTAAACCAAATAATATATTAAAATACTATATAAAAATCAAGAAATAAATTCTATGAAAGTACTTCTAGAAAGATCTAAACCCAAGAAAGATCTAAAAGAAAGCCCCTGTTTCGTGGAATGGAAAATAACGAAGGAGGCCATTAAGTACCACATGGAACAATAGTCCTAGGATATGTACTTCTCTTTTTATGTTGAATCTTTGCCCACTCCATTTTCACTAATGTCCTTTGGTTATTAGGAAGTGAGCAGAATGATGGAGGAAAGGCTATTGTCAAGTGTTTAACACTGTACAAGTCACTTAAACCATTGAGTATCTTTTCACTGGAAAATAAAAATGTTAATCTCTATTGTCATTATCAATAACATTCTATGAAACTGGAAAACCACAGTCAATAAGCATTGAATTCTGGGGGCTGGTGGTGTGGCACAGTGGTTAAAGCTTCCGCCTGTGACACTGGCATCCCATATGGGCATTGGTTTGAGTCCCTACTGCTCTACTTCCAGTCCAGCTCCCTGGTAATGTGCCTGGGAAAGCAGTGGAAGATGGCCCAAGTGTTTGGGCCCCTGTACCAATGTGGGAGACCTGGAAGAAGCTCCTGGTTTTTGGCTTCAGTCCAGCTCATTTGGGGAGTGAACCAGAAGGATAGGAGACCTTCTTCCTCTCTCTTTCTCCCCCACCCTCCCTCCCTCTAACGCTGTCTTTCATATAAATAAATCTTTAAAATCAATAAATAAAAGAATTAAATTCCATTATAAGGTAGGGTTAGGAAAACACTGGAAATACATAAAATCTCAGTAACCTTACATTTAATAAAGGACCTACTTTTACTTTATTTTGAAAAGAACAAACTAATAAGTAAATGAATAAGTAACATTTTAGAGGTTGGCAGAATATGATTGTCATAATTCTGTTTAATTACATAGTTACATTACATCACATGATAACAAAAATGTAAGGAAATCAATATTACAGCACTAATAATATTAAATAACTCATGTGTAAAGCAAGTTGTGGTGTAAAGTAGCGTTTTTTAAAAAATGTCTACCTTTTCTTAAGTAATGGGGAAAATTTCAATATTACACAGGTATAAAATGCACTCCTTGTAAAATATCACTTGTAAATTTCTTAGAATCATTTATGGAGAAGATATAATAGATTTATTTATTAGAGATTAATATATAAAAAGTATAAATCCAGAAGAAGAGAATTCTTCAGTTTTGTATTTTTACTAAGGGAAAAAAATCACACAGACAGATTTTAAAATAATTTAATTTCTTAATTTTATTATTGCCTCATTGTTGCAATATTTTGTTCTGCCAGAAATTCACATTTCAGTTCCAGAGACAGCTATTCCTTTGCATTTTATTCCAAAAAGTAGTTCAACTTATTTAAGTACAGATGTCCCCAAGTTTTTATTTATCTGGAATAAATTGTAACTAAAAAGAAAGTATGCCAGATCATATATTTTTCAATAGAAGCAAATTTATAATAGGTGTTCAATTTCTTAACAAGAGCCTAATGTCCAAAATTAATTTCATCAAAACAATCATAAACATTGTATTTGATCAACTACAAATTACATCCCTTTATAATGTACAGTATAAGACTTCACAAAGTATATATAAATTAATTAAATAAAGATTTACAAGAAGCAAACATAGCACATAATTAATATATTTTAGAGGGTCACAGGGATGAGAGAGCTTTACAAGGTGGGATAATTCTGTGTAAAAAAAAGGTAACGTCAGTGTAACACACAGAGTGGGTCAAAAATGAATATGTGTGTGTGTGTGTGTGTTTGTGTGGAGAAGGCTGGGGTGGAAGGGAGCAGGGGAGCCATTGCAGCACTGAGGTTCTCTGTTGCCTGCAGTAAGGATGGTGTTGGCTCGTCTGTCAGGAAATAGGCTGCTTTGTTGGGATCATTTGTGCACCTGCTGCTTTAACTGAAACGAAAGAGTTATCACTGGAGAGAATTATACTCCATTGTAGACCTTCGCCAAAATGAGGTGCTCCATTGTCTCCATGCTGCCAACTGCTATGTGTGTATGTTTATTTTTGACAGGAGTAAACACTGTTTCCTGAACTAAGCAATATGATATGTGGATATGATTGGTCAAATTATTTCATAATGACCTATATTAGGTTAATTTCTGATTGATGTTTTATACCAAGATACTATCACAATTTTGTTCTTCCATTTGACTGCCTTTCAGTTGCTCTGTCAAACAGTCAACAATGTGGAACTACCATAAAAACTCTCTTAAGGTGCTTTCTTTTACAGTAATCCTGCAGCAACTTAAAAAAACTGCAGATCATCTCAATCTTCTTTGCCTGAATTTGGGTCTTTATATTTTAGATGATGAATAATCAATGACTCTTTTGAGACTGTAGGTCTCTTGAGTGAGTTAAGGTAGGAATTAAATTCAAACATTTTCACAACTACAGAATACATACTTGCTCCATTCGATGTGCGATTCTGTGGCTACAGAAAGGGTCAATTTTGTGCTCTAAGCCTAAAATCGCCCTAAAGGAAGAATGAGGAAGTGAATGATATCAACTACTGAAATTGGCCCCAAATAATTAAAAAATTTAAAGTTGCTCATTCTTCAGACAACTAGAAAGTGGGACATGGATTTAGGGAAGCAGCATAGAAGATAAATTAAAATAAAACTTACTATTTAAACATAATTATTAAAATGTATACTTCTACTACAAATGCATTTTCCTTTCCTTCAAATATTTACAAGATGTTAAAATCTCAAAATAAGGGAAAAGCATCTGAAAATTACAAGTAAAATATGGTTTTCTTGTAAGTTAGTAATTATAACCTATTTATCTAAACCCAGTTAATTTAAATAATTGTCTAATGAGTTTCAGAAGGAAAACCTTGATGTATAAGGTATTTCAATGCTAAAATTCCAAAATTTCTATTGAAAATGGAAGCTTTCAAAATTCACATGTAAAAAAAAAGCAGCCGTGGCAATTATCTAACAAAACTGTGACAAAGCCATAAACAATGACACCAATATGATGAATTATCAGGACTGAAAAACACAAACATCTAAGTGTTTTTGTCTGACTATTACTCCATAATATATTGATTGGAAATTCTAACCGAGAACAGGCTGACAACAGAAGAGTAATAGAGTGTATGCCAATTGTTCATGACCTACAACAATGCTGATGAACAGCCCCATTAAGCCTCTCCATAGACAGAGTTGGTGATGAATTTAGGAAGAGCAAGAATAATCTGAAAGTCTTTTAAAGACTTAAATGTACAAGGGCTTATTTATCTCAAAGCCATGTGGCGTTTCTCAATTCCTGCTATATTTAACTGGGAGATGAGATGGAGCCAAAGAAATATCCCTGGGTCAGGAGCCTGGACTAGGTGAAACTACTCCTGGCTGGTTTTTTTTTTTTTTGCCTTTGAACAAATTACAGCACCCCTAGGTTTCAGCTTTTCCCCTCCCATGAGAAGCACATAAAGAAGGACCTTTATCGTGCATGACCTTTAATATTATATTCAGAACTAGCTAGCATTCCACCTGTCTAGAAATGTGCCCAAGATCTCAAGTTATGCCCATGAGAGACTACAAACTAGAGCCTCCTCTGTCGGGATAGCTGTAGAAATGAGGAAGGATTTGTGGTCGTTCTCCAAAGCAAGGTAGTTAGTCTTTAAATTATGTCTAAAGAGAATGCATATGTGAGGTTGTTGATCTCGATTATTTTAATCCCAGCGTAGGTCACTGGTAATAATATAGTTTCACTATGAAACGCAAATGAGATTGGCCATACAAAATGATTCTCATATTACTGAGGATATATTTTACTATGGAGATTTTGGTACATATTCTTTGTGTGGAATTTTTTTTTTTCATTAAACTAAAAGAAGCGTATTTACTGGTAACGTCTTTTTGGGGCTATGTCAAGCCATGATGCAATTGATATCTTCTTTAAATTAAATACTTAGGACAAGGTGACAAGAGTAAAGAAGGCCAAGTCTGTGACACAGAATCAGGGTTAGAATGTCAAGCAAGTAGCGTGGTTACTCTGGACATTTCACTGGGTTCTTCATCATTTTATCTAAATTGCAGTCCACCTGACTGGTCACCACCTTCCTTCTTTACCTTTCCAAGGAAATCTGCACTCCAAAATTTCATAGCCAACAAATACATACTTCACAAATTTGTTGGCTAGAAATTAATGTGTGTGGTCAAATATTATAACTATTAATGCATACTCAGTGACAAAATTGTACCCATTTTGAGAAGGCTATGGTTGGGAGATTATAAAGTACCAGTAAGTAATTTTACATTGCAAAGTGTTGATAAACATGTTAATAGAACTGGGTTAAATGTTTAACTTTCACCTTGAACACTTTAAGTATAATATTCATTACAAAACATGAAGTGTCAAGGACCCAGTGCTCAGCCCTACTGAATGTACATTGCCCATTTATTGTGCTGTGTTGTAATAGCCAAAAGTGGACTATAATTTTTCTATAAGAATATAATTTCCTTAGCCTGTTTTTACTGTAGCAGTAATGGTTGATTTTCATAAATGGTTCGAATAATCTGTGGAGTAGGGTCTTCATGCTCTTGTAAACAGTTTTCTGAGATATTGGCCAAAGAATGAGGGGCTGACATCAACTTTTATGATGTGTGTGCTAGCTATTGTAAAGATACTACATGCAATAAATTGGAACTGTAGAAGCTACTACTGAGAGTGCAAAGTTATTTAGCAGGCTACTCTTCCTAAATGGGACAGAAAGAACTGGTGGGTGACCATTTTATAGGAGAGAGATGATTTTAAAACATAATTGCCCAATGAAGACAGAGAAGAATTATATAAGATACTAGAACTAGTACACTAGTTATTATCTGGTGAAAAAGGTGAGGTTTAATTTTAATAAGTATTTCACTTTATTTCACATGCTCTATCAAACAGCATCTTTCCTAATATACAAGTACATGTATACTTTTGTTTCATTAAATTCAAATTGTGGCAGATTGCCAGAATCTATTGATTCATAATATTTGCAACCTGTATAAATGAATTAGTTCTCAGTGCTTATTGTTTGTTGAACAAGTGAAAGATATGTTTTTCGCTCCTCCCACCAGAATAGTAAACAATTAGGTCATGTTTACTTTTGCATTTTTAGCACAATGTCATGTGTTGGTTATGTGTACATTAATTATCAGAAACAATTAGGGACATAAAATTAATCCCTTCATGTAATCTTTCTGTGAGATGTGTACGTTCTCCAGGCTTTCTCTGTTGTCAGAAGAGCCTTTATTATTTATGGTGAATTCTTCATCATCAATCTTTTCATTCATCTGTACAGATTTGGATAGAACCCCAGATGAGTCACTTTTAGAATGAGCCAAAAGATGTCTTTGGTTCATAATAATCCCTCCTCGATTAAAAAATGTCAAATATTATAGACAGAGTACACACTCTGGGGTGGGGGGGATGACTTGCAATGGGTAGTGGCATCTTCTACACATTCAGGTGGGTTGAGCACACGTCCTTGACCATTCTGGTTGATCCAGTGGAATTGATCTTATCAAGTCCCAGGTGATGGGTACAGTAACTTTCCATCTTTGGTTTTTGTAGAAGATTTATCTGTTTACAATTCTTATTACAATAAACACTGCCCATGCCAAGTATATTAGATGAATGCAAATTCTCCTGTTTGTTCAGCAGCTTTGATTTTGCTGCAATTGTAAATATGCTTGGAGGAGTATACTATAGTTAAGCTACAAAAATGTACCATGAGATATTGTATAGCTTTATTCTCACTGTAATGAGAAAGGGTTAAGTAAATTTCTCTTTCACCGTTCTTTATGACATTATCTTCAGAATGAACAACTGGCCCAAGGTTATGCCTGGTCTTTGGTGCCTCCTTCGTTATGCTCCCTGGTAACGAAGGAACCACATGATGTTCCTGAAGCAACTTCCTGCAGTTGTTTGTCTCCCACAAATAGACACAAGAGCAGACTCATCTAATTAGCAGAATCCCCCTTGGACTCGCTGTCTGTGCTTCCAGCACATTAATAAAGCAGAGACGTGAAGTGGGGCCCTTGAGGGCCTTTCACCATAAGTCCACTGTGTAAACTTATGGTGTGGAAGCAACAGCTCGGCTGAGGGGCTGGAGAGAGGCTTGCTCTGAAGGTGGCCCCAATAGGAACTGTGCTCACATGGTCTCAGCTGGGAGTTGCTCTGGTGTGTTTGACTAGCAGCATTTCAATGGCCAATGCCATGTGCTAGAGAAATTCAGGGGTGGTTAACCATGAAAGCTTGGTTTCTAGGGAAGGTTGTAGGTTGCAGGGAATCAGTCACCAGTTACTCTGCTATGTCAGCAACATTCACAGCGCAGAGAGTTTGGATAATTTTCTTTTTATCCCTGGAAGCTTAGGATAATTATTTTTTTTGCAGCCACATTAACTCTTAAGATTAGTGTCTTGATGGGGTTTTCATATCTCTCTCAGTGGTTCCAAGAGCCGAGGTACTTGCTCTAAGCGCACATTTATCAAGGATGGACCTGGACCCACTTTGATCCAGTAGTCATTCAGGGAGATGAATTGTCAGTCTGGACTCAAGCTATAGATAGGGATGAAAAAATCTTACCCAAGATCAGCACAAAAGGTACCCTTCAATAGACTAACTTTGAGAGTTTAAAAAATTTTCCTAGTAGGAAAAAAATCAAGCTTTCATGGGCCAGGCTCACTGTTGTTTAAACCACCATAGAGGATTCAAGAGAGAACCAGTTGAGTGCATGGCATCCAGCAACTCAGGCAAAATAATTTTTACATTCACTTGAGTAAATTCCAGGATGAAGGGCAGACATTTATGTTGACCTAAACTAGCCAGACTTCACTCAGTTCTTCAGTTCCCTTGAAATGTTATGGATTTCTCCTTAGTGTATGGATGAAAAAAAAAAAAAACTCATAATTTCTCTTATAATCCCAGAAAACCTGTGTCCAGGAAAAGTAAAAAATAAAGCCCAGTATGGAGTTACGGGTCCCTGATGGCTCTCTGAGAATGGCATCTATGAAATTTTAAATGTAAACATCTACAGTCCTGTGCTCATCTACTCTTCTCTTGACTGCAGAATACCTGCACTATTTATCTAAGTTTACGTTTACTTCTTTGTTAACGGTTTCTCATTTGGAGCGTCTCCTTTTTCTGAAGGTTAAGTGGAAGCTGATCAGTGATCACACTGCATCTTCCTTACGTAGCTCAGAAGGATGGCTGGAGGAAGAACATCAGCAACAAGAGAATGCTGACTGGACAGACAGCCGACAACATGACGGGTGGGACAGCTAGACTGGCCCGTGTGCATCCACAGCATTCGCCTTCTGAGTTTTGCTTACAATTGTCATAGGAGTAGACTGAACTACATGAATACATTTGCTAATGAGAAGCCTTTTTTACAGCACTATTTTAAAAATAGCTATTCAACATAACAATCTTAATTTAATGTACCAAATTACAGTTTTCAATAACTTAAGTGAGCATGTCCTGTCACCCTCAACACACGTTTAATATATACTTGTTATATATAGATGGATATGGTGGTATCCATATCTATATTTGTCTACACGGACAGACAGACACACACACACACACACACAGTAGAGCTACAGGGCCCTGCTAAATAGTGTGTCCCCTTAATTGCCACTGGGCTTATTTATATGGAGAGTTACGATGCCACTTGTAGTATTTACTGATTTGTCCCTGTCAAAACTTTAAAAGCCACAGAGCATGTACCACTGTGTCTAAGGACAGATGCTGTGCTCATGGAGGACTGATCCATGAGGCAGGAGTGGGCATCCATCACTCTGGCTTGACCCAGGGTGGGCAACTTCTCCCCATGCCAAGGCTTCCGCTACTCTCAGACCCAAAGAATTTTGTTTATTTAAATGACTGTTCGATTCTACTGTTGTAAAACATAGATTCCCCCAAAGAAATTCAATAAATAAAGGACTTAGCCACTGAACCAAGGAAGTAGAACTCCAGTTTTTAACCTTCCAATGGGATTGGGGCTAGATCCGACCCATGTCAGTTTGTACTGCAATAGGTCTTCCGGGAGGCAGAGGGTGCAACGACCCTACAGGCGGGTCCAGGACAGACTGTCTCTGGTCAGCATTTGCTCTCTGGGTGTCATTGAATGAGGCTTGAGCTGTAGCTGAATCCATAGCTGCTGGACCGTGACAAAGGCTGCTGAGCCTCTTCACTGGGCTCCGTGGAGTAGCTGGGAAACGTCTGCGCCCGGGACATCTTTGCCGGGCCAAACCCGTGGCCTAGGAAGGAAGACAGGAGAGCCGTATTAAGAAACAGATCCAGGAGAGGAAACAGATAGGATAAAACCACAAAACAATAAACAGCAGAAACCCTCAAGTCCTCCATATTGAGCTCAAGGTAAGCAAGCTGCTAAACGCTGAGAAATTTTGGTAACTTAATGAGTTATAAAATTGGTAAATGCTCAAAGTTTTCCCCAAATGCATCTTGCCAAGATTTTTGGATGTAGGGTAGGTAAATGCTCTAGAAATTTCAAACTTCTATTCTGCAATGTTTGGAATAGAATTGGAAAAGCTTTTCCCAATCAAGCTCTTTTCACTGGACAGCCTATAAGCTACTTTCTTTTCTTTTTCACTCACTTTCAGCATATAAAAGCAAATTACACACTTTCTTAAAATCAAACTACATAGTATCTTAACCAGCAAACCATCAATTATCAGCAAAAAGCTTTTACAATGATAGACTCAGCAGCTCTGGTTTATCCTAGCGGGTTTGTGAATCCCTATAATAAAATCCACTTCATGATGTGGTTTACCGAAATGACCAACCTTGGTGGTTACTAAGATAACCTAAAATTGAATCTTATGCAAAATATATTTAAAGAAAATTCCATCTGTGCTTTTGGTCACACAGCTACCACACTGTGTTGAGCAATTTTCCAACGAAACCAAACAGCAGTGATTACTGGAAACCAATCAGAACCCTAGCGATTCAGGAGAAAAGCATTCACGCTAAGGCTTCAGCTGAACTCCTAGCGGCCTCTGTGTCCTTTTGTTAACCAGTAATTATTCTTCCTACTTGAGAATGATTTGCGTCTAATGGATGAGCTTGACGGGGAGAGAAGAAAAGCCTATCCAATATTTTCCGTCTTTTCAGAGCTTATATTTTACCCAAAGGAAGAGAGGCATTTAGTGTGATCTGTATTTCATCTGCTCTCTGGGGCGCGGAACCCAGAGACGACGATCTGTTAACACAGAAACATGGAGCCTCTCCCTGTCGGACCCCTCAGCGGCCCTGTCCTGAACGTCACACACGGAGCGCTGGTGACATTGTCAGCTGTGTCTGGTGACTCAGAATATGTGCTTGCAGTGTGGGAAGCTTGGGAGAAGCTTGGGTTACGGGGAGGAAACCCAAAGGAACTGAGAAAGAAACGTTTAAAAATGTCCAGAGGAAAATCTGGCCTTCTAGATGCGGATCATTTTCGGTTCACTATTTGCTTGATTCTCTGGTTTACTCAGCATGAGCTGCTTAGGGGAAAGGGAGAGGAGGCATCCCCACCCCTGCCCCTCCTGCAGCGGGCACAGCCAGCCCAGTCCTTCTGAGCTTCCAGAACGTTCTGCCACTGCAGCGCCTGCCGTTTCCCCTCTCCCTGGACCCTGTAATCTCATTTTCTCTCTGACCCTTCAGGCCTGAGGGTGGTCACGCTTCCCCTACTGTGCATCTATCACAGCTCCTTACTGGCTCCTCCTTAAAGTAGCCCACAGCTTGCTTTTTTTTTTTTTTTTTAATTTATTTGACAGGTAGAGTTGTAGACAGTGAGAGAGACAGGGAGAAAGGTCTTCCTTCCATTGGTTCACTACCCAAATGGCCACTATGGCCAGCCCTGTGCCGATCCAAAGCCAGGAGCCAGGAACTTCTTCCTGGTCTCCCATGCGGGTGCAGGGGCCCCAGCACTTGGGCCATCCTCCACTGCCTTCCGGGGCCACAGCAGAGAGCTGGACTGGAAGAGACTAGAACCCAGCACCCATATGGGATGCCAGGGCCGCAAGGCCAAAGATTAACCAAGTGAGCCCATGGCTTTTTAAGTAGCCCCTTCACTCAATTCTGCTAAAATCTGTTTCCCGTGGGCCTCTGGGCTTATAAGAAGGGAAACTGAAGCAGCTGACAGCTGAGGAAGGGAGGGGTCAGAGTGTCAGAGGACTTGGGAGGGGCCAGGGGAGAAGTTAGAGCTGTGGTTAGGGGAGAGGTTAGGGCGAGGAATTACAGGAGTGGCTAGGCAGAGGTCAGAAGTTGGGGGAGGGGCTTAGGAAGAGGTTGGGGGAGTGCTTGGAGGTTAGCAGAATGACTGGGGGAGAGGTTAGGAGAGAAGAGAGGGAAAAGGTTAGTGGGGGGTTTAAGGAGAGTTTAGATGTCATCGAGAAGTTAGTGGAGGATAGGGGTGTGGTTCGACTGGTGGTTAGAGGGGGTTAGAAGTTAGGGAGGGTTTGGGCAGGGGTCAGGAGAGGTTGGAAGCTAGTAGAAGGGTTGGGAGAGAGGGTAAAGGGGGAGAGGTGTTTAGGGGTTGGGCCAGAGGTTAGGGAGGAGCGGGGTGGAGAGGTTGGAGGTTACAGGTTGCCTCTACTGCTGACCAGCCTGTAGTGAACTCCAGGGCCCGGGTTTGCCTCTGGGTTCCTAGTTCCTTATCTGCAAATTCTGGATGGTGATGAAAGCACTGAGCTTATGTGGTTCTTCTTTTTTTTTTTTTTTTGACAGGCAGAGTGGATAGTGAGAGAGAGAGACAGAGAGGAAGGTCTTCCTTTTTGCCGTTGGTTCACCCTCCAATGGCCGCTGCGGCCCGCGCATCTCGCTGATCCGAAGCCAGGAGCCAGGTGCTTCTCCTGGTCTCCCTTGCGGGTGCAGGGCCCAAGCACTTGGGCCATCCTCCACTGCCTTCCCGGGCCATAGCAGAGAGCTGGCCTGGAAGAGGGGCAACCGGGATAGAATCTGGCGCCCCAACCGGGACTAGAACCCGGTGTGCCAGCGCCGCAAGGTGGAGGATTAGCCTGTTAAGCCACGGCGCCGGCCATGGTTCTTTTGAGTATTAAGTCAGGCATTAAACTGTGCTAAATGCTGGCACCCTAGCCAGCAGATGTGAGGTCACGGTGTCTCTAAGCGGGGTTGTTAACTTGGGTGACCAGCAAAGATCTCTCCAAGGAGGTGGCATTTTGACACGATGTTTATATGACAAAGCTCTAATACACTCATCTGATATGAGAAAAGGAACTTAGAAACTCAACATTTGTCTCCTTATCCTATCACTGACTCCAGACAATAATTCACAATTCCTGTAAGTGTGGATACTGGCCTGTGTCGGCACGAGCCAGCTGGAAAGCCTACTATTAAGACCATGTTCCTGGCCTCGTTTTTATCTTGTTATTCGTAAATGTTTTATTTTTAAAATTATTAAATATTTTTACTAGCATATAAACACAGCATAAACCAATCAGACCAGGCAACCAGGCTTTCCATTGCTTTATCTTTTCTTTGTGCTTGGAGCCTACCAGGTTTTCTCCTCCAGTTCTGTACACGAAATATATCACTAGGAACTAAGTCACCCCACTGTATTATGAAACTAAAGATCTAGAAATATCTGCAGGAGAAACATTCTGGGGCACATTGTTAATTCACATTATTTTTGTGGACTGAAAGCTATGACTTCAATTGAGATTTCAGAAGAGATTTTGTGAACACACAAGTTTTTCTCCTAGAATCTTGGGCGTAACAAGTCAATCCCATGAAGAATATTTACTAGTCATCTACTAAAAGAGTTTAAAATCCCAGACAAAAGACACAGTATGGAAAGAATGGTCCCTGGCTTATGGAGCTTCCGAGCTGCTTTGGAGTGATGACTGGACAAGGACAGACAACAGTAGACCCCAAATGAAGGTCCACACAGCCAGTGCTACACAGGGCCAGAGAAGGAAGCCAGCAGAGCACAGAAGAACCATGCAACCCAACTGCACACAGCACTTCAGCAATCATCAACAACACTCAACACAGACACAGTCTGTGCAAACCCCTCCACCACTGCCACAGACTTCTTTTTTATTTTTTTCTTATTTATTTGACAGATAGAGTTAGACAGAATATGTAGCCTGTGGGGTCAGAGGGAAGGGCTGCTACAATTTAAATTCAATATACTTGCTCACAGCTATTAATCTATTTTAAAGTCCCCTTGTTTCTGTTCCATTGCTTATTTTAGTAGAAAATAATATATTATTTATCTTTCTATTAAGATGATGTTGAGAATGTGGGAGGAGCCATCATATTTTCTTATACCTAGTGGTGACACTCACCCCCCTTCTCCACCTTCTCCCAGTGGTATGCATATGGATGGGGGTCTTCAAAAAGTTCAAGGAAAAAATATATTATGAAAACACTGCATGGATTTTGAAATACTTTTTTTTTTTTGACAGGCAGAGTGGACAGTGAGAGAGAGAGACAGAAAGAAAGGTCTTCCTTTGCCGTTGGTTCACCCTCCAACGGCCGCTGTGGCCAGCGCACCGTGCTGATCCGAAGCTGGGAGCCAGGTGCTTCTCCTGGTCTCTCATGTGGGTGCAGGGCCCAAGCACTTGGGCCATCCTCCACTGCACTCCCGGGCCATAGCAGAGAGCTGGCCTGGAAGAGGGGCAACCGGGACAGAATCTGGCGCCCTGACCAGGACTAGAACCCGGTGTGCCGGCGCCGCAGGTGGAGGATTAGCCTATTGAGCTATGGTGCCGGCCGGATTTTGAAATACTTTTGCACCAAAATAAGCTTATCTTTTAATTCCATGCTTTCTTGAACTTTTTGAAGTATTTCATAGAAGCCCGAGAAATACAGTCCCACTTCCTAAATAAGGAAATATATTGGCTATCGAAACACTTAGAATATTTTCTTCCTTCTACCAAAATTGTAGCTCTCCTCCCCAGTCATGGGAGCTCAACACAACACTAAAGGTGAAACCACTTTAACTTTAAGGGTAAATTTCCCTTCTGTATCATTAAAAAAAACGAAACTAGTAATGAACTAGGAGGAACAGAAATGCGACTGAAAATAACAAAACTGAGAGAAGAGCAGAGATTCCCGTCATGCACAGAAGCAAAGCCGGACAGCAGCACATCGTGCCTGTTCCCTCCTTCTGAGCAATGCCTGGTGCTGCTGCTGGCGCAGACTCACCGCCGAGCACTCCCTGTCTGCTAGCCTTGGTTTTTCTACTCTTACTAATGCTGGGTTTATTCTTGACATACAATACAAACTAAGCTGTTTTTGTAGGAATTCATGAGGATCCTCAAACTTAAATATTGTGGATATTCACTGTCTAAAAGTGAAGGCCCTGAGGATGATCTCAATTTGTTTTATTAGCTTCTGCAAATCTGGGGAAAATGGAAAGAGCATTGACCCTTTAAATGATAAAACAAGGCAAATAAAACCAAACAAACAAGATAAATAAGATCCTCCCCCCCCCCCCAAAAAAAAATTAGCTTTATGAGAAAGGGAGCAGCCTGGAGAAGAAATGTAGAAACAATCAGACCTAAATAGACACAGTGAAGAACAGTGAAGATGCTGCCTTCCTTACCAAGTAGCTTCTAGCCACTAGAGGCAAAAGGAGTGGGCTGACTCCAGACTCAGGCATGGATGGTGGAGGATCAAACGGAACAAAGAACCTGAGGTGCAGAGCGAGGTCCCAGCAGACTCTTACCACAGTGCATCTGGGGCCAGAAAGTTTTAATGGAATGTCTAGTACTGGTATGCTAATCTTAAATCTCGCTGAAATCAGACTAGACGTAGAAGTGACTCAACATCTCCTAAAAGCTATTTTTGAATTCTACTCAATTTGTTTTAATTCTGACTCAACCAGACTTTGCTTTGGTTTGATCTTTGTGCTCTCCTTAGGTGCTCCCAAACATTCCTTTGAGGATCCCAGAAGCCCAGTAGTTTCATGACTTTTAGTAGCTGCATTAGGGGAATGAAGGCTCAGGTTCAGCACATTGAGCCAGCAGGGAGTAAAGAGAGTAATTTGGGAAAAAAGCAATATAATAACCACTGCTCATTGAGCACACATTTCACACAAATTGTGTGCTAAGTACCTTAGAAATAGTGCTTTTAGGATCCTCATATCAACTTTATATGGTGAGGCTGCTCATTGTGATTAATTTAATGTATTAACTTTACTGGAATAAAAGATGTCAGGATAGCTGGTAAAACATTATTTCTCAGTGCTGTCTGTGATGGTGTTTCTGGAAGAGATTCCCATTAAAATCAGCAGACGGAAGAAACAAGATCTGCCCTTACCAGTGTGGGTAGGCATCACCTGATCCATTCAACAGAACCAGAAGGAAAGAGGGAATTCTCTGTTCTGAGCTGGACTTCCTCCTCTTGCCCCCAGACAGCAGGACCTGGTAGCCCTCCATCATCATGTAACCCAATTCCCATAATAAATCTCTCCTATATCTATAGGTATCCTCTTAGTTCTGTTTCTTCGTAGAACCCATATCCTTATAGACACATCCTCATACCATCCATGGAAAAAATAAAATGGAAGCCTGGAGGCATTTAATGACTCAGGTAGGTGACAGAGCAGGAGTCAGATCTAAGTCTCTGGGAAATGAAGGCCATGGTGTTCTTAACAATTTGCTACATTTGCTCATCAAAGCTCTTCAAACACATCTCATGTTAGAATAAAGCACAGATTCCAGGGAGAAGAAATATCAGTTTTCACAGCTCAATTCCCACAGACTTGACTGAACTACCTCTGAAATGGTAAAGAATGTTGCTGAAGAACAAATCTCAATTCAAACAAGTAGTGTTATGTCTTGATCTGGTGAGGATGCTGTAACAAAATAGTACATTTATTTTCTCATAGTCCTAGAGACCTGTGAGAAATGCAAGATAAGTGTTGGCAGGATTAGTTTCTTCCGAGGCCTCTCTGCTTGTGAGAGACTGCTCTCTGTGGGTTTCACATGGCCATCTTTTTCTGTCCTCCCTGGAATGTCACATGTCTACGTCTGAATCTCACATGGCCATCTTTTTCTGTCCTCCCTGGAATGTCACATGTCTACGTCTGAATCTCACATGGCCATCTTTTTCTGTCCTCCCTGGAATGTCACATGTCTACGTCTGAATCTCACATGGCCATCTTTTTCTGTCCTCCCTGGAATGTCACATGTCTACGTCTGAATCTCACATGGCCGTCTTTTTCTGTCCTCCCTAGAATGTCACATGTCTACGTCTGAATCTGTTCCTTTATAAGGACATCAGTTGTATTGGATGAGGGCTCAGCTGGATGACTTCATGTAGCCTTGATCACATCTGTAAAGATCCACTCACCAAAAACAATAATACTAGGGGTTGGGTATCCAACCTATGTATTTTGGGAGAATACAATTCAGAGTTCAAAATAAGCCCTAAAAAGAGACATTAAATTATAATAATGAATGTGATGCTTTTGCTTGTAATAAGATTCTTTTTTCCCCCTAGCTTTACTGAGATATGACTAACATGCAAAAGAACTAAACATAAGTAACACCTGCAATTCTGTAAATGTGAACATAAAAATTGTTATTCTCATCTTTTCTCTGGGAGATATTTATATTTGTGAAACTACAGAATTTGGTTTGAGATATTTAGTTTAAATATGACATGCAATTTTTCATCCTTAAAATTGTCAGAAAAGTTTTTCTTAAATTTAATAATTGTTTCATGCCACTAGATTTTTGATATAAGTTGTCAGATTGCATTGCCTTAATTTACATTTCCACTTAGAGGGTATAAAAATTCTTTCTTAACATTAGATAGATCTGGATGTTATTAGATGTTTGAAATCTTTTTTATTACAAGTTGAAGTATAAAAAGTAGAATCTCTTTTGCTTAGTTCCTTTTTTGAAATATATTTACTTTTTTGTAGTCAAATCTATATTTTCTTGATAAAAAGTTTTGTGTCTTGATAAATGTTTTCTTCATGACAACAATATTAAAATATTTTATCTTATGTTTTCACAAATTTCTTTTACTATCTTTAGCTCTTTTATTCATTGGGGATTTATATTGGTTCATGCACTAACAAAGATTCCTATATTGCGTAATGGCTAATAATGTGAGTTCCAAAAAGCTACTTACTATTGGGCGACATCTAGCTAAGTTCTTTAACTATTTTGTCCCTCGTGTTCCCCGACTGTAACACAACAATCGTAATTATTCCTACTACTGGAATTGTGTATTAAATGAGTTAATACACAGAGTAGTGACGTATAGTATATCACAATAGTGGTGGTGTACTAGAGCAAAGGGAACTACATTGTGGCAAGTGGCCCCATCTGCGCTAATTAATCTAACATTCATAGCAAGCTGCTGCTGAGATAGAGGTAGTGTTTACACTGACCTTGATCCTTTGAATGTAACCCGTTTTTGACCTCTTTGGAAGTTTGAGGACTTATCTCTGTTCCTAGTATTATGAGCTTCACAATGTGCTTGGTGAGTGTATTTTTTCCAAAGACTCTTTACTTCTTATTTTTTTCTAAATCAAGAAATAAAGGTCTTTCATTTCAAGGAAATATTTCTCAATTAGTATTATAATTCTCTGTTAATTACTTCCCTTCCAGTTTCTTTCTCTTCCTTTCTTCCCTGTCCCTGGGCCCCATCTTCTACCCCTGTTGTATTATTTATATGTTCAAGTACTGTTCTGATCTTGTAATTTGTTTTTAGGTTTATTTTATTTATTTCAAAGGCAGAGTTATAGATAAAGAGATAGAGAAGGATCTTCCATCTGCTGGTTTACTCCCCAAATGGTTGAAATGCCTGGGGCTGGGCCAGGCCAAGCCAGGAGCTTCATCCAAGTCTCCCATGTGGGTGCAGGGGCCCACACACTTGAGCCTTCCTCTGCTGTGTTCCGAGGCACATTAGCAAGGAGCTGGATCAGAATTGGAGTTGCCAGGGCTCGAACAGGCATCCATCTGGGATGCTGCCATTGCAGATAACCACTCAATCCCTTATGCTACAACGCCAGCCCCCAGTTTTGTACTTTTTTAACCTTGTCTAGCTTCATTCTCTTTTTCGCTGCTTTACTTGGAAGATTCATGATTGACTTAATCTCACCTTCAGACCTACAAAATTATAGAAATTCCACTCTAATTGTAATGTGCAAAAGTTTTTCTTCCCTTTCCTCTTTTTCCCCCCTCTTCTTTCTGTAACTTACAAGCATAATATATGCACATATACCTATTGCTACTAATGGGAGTTTTACACCTGAAACTATGAACTCTGTTTATCTAATAAATGGACATCCAAATATTTCATTCTCATATTTTTAAAAATTAGATATTGAATGAGAAAACTTGGTACCATTTAGTTGTATGTAATGGTCACCCACAGCTGCGAAAAGACTAATGGGTTAACATCACTGAAGCACTGGAAGTATAAGCTATAATATATAGATTATAATACTTTGAGCCTTGAAGATGGTTTGATTTGATTCAAACAGAAATTCTTCATAATAAAATAGTCATATTTATTATTCTAGGTGATGTAGAAATCATTTATTTCTGTTGCTTACTTTTAATTTGTTTGTATTCTATTTCTTGTAGTTACTATTAAGATATTAGCTTTTGATAACAGTGATTTCTTTGCAAAAACTTAATTGAGTACTTCACCAGAGCAGACAGAAAATTCTTTTGAATAACCATGGAGTTCACAGGCAATCTGTGCCAGTCAATAAAACGGAGCAGTGTGGGCCAGCGCCGTGGCTCACTTGGCTAATCCTCTGCCTGCAGCGCTGGCACCCAGGGTTCTAGTCCTGGTTGGGGCTCTGGATTCTGTCCCAGCAGCTCCTCTTCCAGTCCAGCTCTCTGCTGTGGCCCAGGAGGGCAGTGGAGCATGGCCCAAGTGCTTGGGTCCCTGTACCCACATGGGAGACCGGGAGGAAGTACCTGGCTCCTGGCTTCAGATCAGCGCAGCACCGGCCATAGCCTCCATTAGGGGAGTGAACCAATGGAAGGAAGACCTTTCTCTCTCTCTCTCTCTCTCTCTCTCACTGTCTAACTCTGCCTGGCAAAAAAATAAATAAATAAATAAATTAAAAAAAATGGAGCAGTGTGAGTTGTGAAAGAAGACGACTTGGTCTGAATTCCAGTTCCACCACTTACTATGTTGAAGCGTAACAAGACTAGAAGAGAAGACATGAAGTGAAAGTTCATTAATGTGGTTGCCAAGAGGAAAAGGAGCTATTCTATAGTTAAACACTCAGATATTTAGCTTTTAAACTACAAACATTTCAAACTGAACTACTTAAAGATTTATTAAAACATCTGTTTATGTCCTACAATTCAGTTAAAAGAAGTATGAGGGACATAATGAAATCGGTTAAAATTTACTATGAGTTTTTCACATAAGTAGTACAGTTTTACTCTACAAAGACAAAAGATTCAGCTTGCATTTAGTCTAAGATCTTCTGAGGTGACTTTGAAGACTTATCAAGAAATTTGTTTTACTTGAGAAAGATTTTTCATCTGTCGAGAAGTTTGCTACATGATTATCAAAGCAAAAGTTTTCCAGGAACTCTGCTTTGAATAACTGATGACACTGGTCTCTCAGAGATCTAGGGAGTACTTTGATGACCACAGACAAAATTTCATTTTATTAGTGTTTGTAAATAAGGCCACAACGCTCAATGGCATAGCTCCCAAGCTCCTTATATATCACCATTATGAATGACGCCAGGTGTACAGACTTCCCAGACTTTGACTGCAGCTAAGTTATGATATAGACAATGTAAATGGCCACAAACAGCTGTAGGAACAGCACTGGGGTGGCAGATCAGTATACTTTTGGGAAGTTCTGAAGAGAAATTGCATAGGAAACAGGAAAGGTACGGAATACACCTTGGCAGATGGTAGACTTGAGTTTGAGCCTTGACTGTGTAATGTAACCCTGAGGTTCTTCTATATGTAAAATGGGAATAATACCAGTAGCGGTCCCAGAGTTTTGAAGATTCAGTGAGTTAATATAACTAGAGCAATGGACATAGCAGAGCTCAACATATTGTGTTAATAATGCCTATTTACTTACCTTTTATTAAAAAATGTGTGTCTGCATGCTGTTTAATCAACAACTAGGTTCTGATAAACTGAAGAAAAAAATTTCCCACAGAACAGAGTGACAAGAGAAAGTGAGTTGCTTTGGTGACTTTGATTACATAATCCCAGCAACTGAAATTCTAATACCTGTAACATTGTCTACCATCTCTTGACGAAGACTGAGTGACTTTTAAAATAATGAAAGCCCTTTTCCCACTTCCATTTGGCATTCATCAGTTGAACTGTAGGACATAATCAGGAAATAGAAACTTCGCTATTATGTCAAAACAGTATTTCACCACTGAGCCCATCATTCTTCCCTAACCAATTTCCCTCTTCTCCAGCACTTTGATTGGCACCGCATGTTTCCCTTCCATCAATAGCCAGTGTCAAAGACCTGGGGGCCATCTGGTCTTCTTGTTTTCCCAGAATCTCCCCTCAGACCAACAGTTATCAAGTCCTGTGGATCCCGTCCTCCTGATACCCTCTGTGTCACACTCACTGTGTGCCTTAACTTTCTCATTGGGTTTGTGGGTACAGCCAATCAACTGCTCTCACTGCCAACAGCATCCACTTTCCCTAATCTGTTCTTTACCAAAGTGATGGTGCACATCTAATGATCTCTCTCCCCATACCATTTTAGTGGAAATGAAAAGTCCCCTAGCACAGTGTTCAAGGTTCTTAATGGTGGTGCCAACGGTGTGACTTTGGGGTTCTTTAGTTAATTACCACATGCACAATTCATCCATATCATCCTTCTCAAGTAAATATCTGTGTAAAAACATCTTTTTTTTTCCCTGCAAATAATGGCTCAAGACAAACCCTAGAGAATGACCTTCTCATCAGATTGTTTCTCCTAAACTCTTTTATCCGCATATCTGTCTCCCAAGGAAATGTGGTTTGTGCTTGTTCCACCTTCATCTTTTTCCAATCTTTCCCTCACATCTTCTGCTCTAACAACTCTCTCAGATTACAATGGTTCCCAGAGGAAGAAAGTGCTCTCAGCCTTGGAATAGACTTCCTCTTCTACCAGGAAGGCCATCCTCACAACCATCTGGATTTCAAGGTCTTACCAGATGAATCTTTATGTTTTTCTTTAAGAATTCATCTGTGAGGGCCGGTGCCATGGCTCACTTGGTTAATCCTCCGCCTGTGGTGCCGGCATCCCATATGGACGCCGGGTTCTAGTCCAGGCTGCCCTTCTTCCAGTCCAGCTCTCTGCTGTGGCCCGGGAAGGCAGTGGAGGATGGCCCAAGTGCTTGGGCTCTGTACCTGCATGGGAGACCAGGAGGAAGCACCTGGCTCCTGGCTTCAGATTGGCGCAGTGCCAGCTGTAGCAGCCATTTGGGGAGTGAACCAATGGAGGGAAGACCTTTCTCTCTGTCTCTCTCGCTCACTGTCTACAACTACCTGTCAAATAAAAAAAAAAAAAAGAATTCATTTGTGAAGCCTTACACGTTCCTCCCAGCATCCTGCGCAGCCAGAGATGGGGCCATGCCGCTGTGCTGTCTCAGCATTCTCCGTGTACCTCTCCACCTCCATCTCTTTACTTTTGCGTTTCCCCCATGAAATTACACCAAGTTTGAGAAGAGGAAGCTTATTTACCTTTGTGTCTTTTGAAACTTGAAAATGCCAGGCACACAGCAAGCACTCAATAAATATTAATGAATAAAACTATTAAAAATGCATGCAGCAGCACACTCTTGTGTGTACAAATAGAACAGAATGTAGAGAGATGTACAGCTATCTCAGATCTTTGCTTGCACATCTTTGATCATCAATAATTATCTGTTAAATCAGAGTAATTTAATTATATGACCTGGCCCTAACTAATGGGAAAATGACAATAATTTAAAAATAAAAATTTGATAAGAATATACAGGTAAATATGACTTTCAAATAAATGCTGTAGACACAAATGTGAGAATGAAGAAATGATTATTTTTGGCTTTATTATAATGCACTGACCCCAACACATGTGATGATTTAAAATATTGCTTTTTAATACAATCTAGACAGATGTGGATTTAGTAAGAAGAGGAGGAAATAAGCTCTGTGCTGTGAAAGTCTGTTGGTAGGCAATTCTCTGTGCTTCTCTTGAATTTCTGCATGCTTTGTGAGCAAAAACACTGGCCTTTGTTCTGGGCTATCTTTTCAAGAGTATTTGTGGGAAGGAGAAAGGGAGAGGAAGGGAGGAAGGAAGGAAAAATCATCATGTCTTGGAATTGTATCTACAGATCACATTGAATTTGTTAAAAATGAGTTATAAATTAAAGTAAAATAATTTTCAAAAATTTGTGAAAGTGTAGGCCTGAAGTGTAGAGATAATATCCCCCTCTGGAGCAAAGGATGCTCTACTTCTTTCAGCCCAGTAACAATGGTGTCTCCCTCTGTGGCAAGGACAGGATGGATTTTGTCCATTCTAAAACATTGGGCTTCCCTGAACTTGAGAGTCCTCTTCTGTAGCACAACCTCCTTCATTTGTAGGTGCCAACTGACTCTCTCTGCATTGGCCTATGGGGACTGGGACTCAGGAAACCATCACAAATGCTGGTATTCTAGTTAGTGCTGTTGCTATGAGTAATAAGCTTTCCATTGTCTCTGACTCAGGAATCTCATATCTTCTACTAATTAGCATCCTTGAAATTGCTAACTTGCATGGAGTGTAAAATCTTAGGCCCTTCACAATTGATGATGTTAATAAATAGTGATACTTAGTGATTCCCATTATAAGAGCAGTGCTTTCCTAGTTTTGTTGAATTTTACATTTACTCATTATTTAGACAGATTTTACTAAGTTTCAGTGAAATCCTTTCTTGATCTGAATGCACATCATGCCTTAATGAGATAATTTACATCATAGCGGACCAGTTGAATGGTTTCATAGTGAGAGCTGAGTAATTCCACGATATGAGAAAGAATGAGTGTAGACAATGTTGGTTCACTGGGGTAAAGAAAATTAGGTAAGTGGTCCTCTTACTAATTAAATTCATAGAATTGGTATAGACTATTAATCATAATTTCAGTAAAGCCAGTTCAGTCATCTGAAAAGAGTTGTTTCACATTATTTCTTACGTGACATACATATTCTTGTTTCTGCTATTGTCTTATTGGAGGGAATCTCTTCTTTAGAAGACTTTCTGAAATAGCAGCATGCTGTCAACATAAAGATGAAGTGAAAACAAATCAGAGAACTCATTTGATTTTCTCAGGGAAGAAAGAAACATTTATTTTAGAAGAAACACAAAGCAGAGAAAATGGATGATTCCTGCGGTTTTAGAATCAAGATTTTATCCTGTTAGAGCCATTGTTGAAAAGGGGGAAGCATGTTTTAATTCTGAATAAGGAAAATTATTCTCAAAGATTTGCTGTCCCTTAAAATTACTCTAAGAGACTATTGCTGTCCCACAATAGGGTACTTTTAAAGATGGAAAATAAAGAGATTATACAGTAAATAGTCTGCAAGCTGTGATGGTTAACATTCAGAGGATGATTCACTATGAACATATCTCTTATCAGAGTTCCTTTGTTAAAATGATTCTTTTTGTCCCCTGTAACAGTTAAACTGAACAGAAAAGATGCAGATTTGTGTGTTCTAAAGTATCCTGTTACTGACTGTTGATGTGTGATGGGGAGCAGAGGAATGTGGCCTCAAGGGAGAGTGATGCAGAGGGTTTGAACTGCAGCTGGAGAATTAGACATGCTTGTGCTATGGACACCTTTCAATCATTAACTTACCTCATGATGCTAGACCATTTTAAGCACCATACATGACGTTCATAGCATGCTTGGCATATGATTATTATTTTTTTTTTGACAGGCAGAGTTAGACAGTGAGAAGAGAGAGAGAGACAGAGAGGTCTTTCTTTCCATTGGTTCACTCCCCAAGTGGCTGCTATGACTGGCACTCTGCGGCCGATGCGTTGCACTGATCCGAAGCCAGGAGCCAGGTGCTTTCTCCTGGTCTCCCATGCGGGGGAAAGGCCCAAGCACTTGGGCCATCCTCCATTGCTTTCCTGGGCCACAGCAGAGAGCTGGACTGGAAGAGGAGCAACTGAGACAGAACCCGGTGCTCCAACTGGGACTAGAACCCAGGGTGCTGGCGCCACAGGTGATGGATTAGCCAAGTGAGCCATGGCGCTGGCCTTGGCATATGATTCTATTGACAAAAATGTGGTAATATAGTAACTAGTCAATGATTATGGTCTTCTCATATTCAGAAACTTTTGAATGATTTGACTTTTTGGTTTAATAATGATATGTTTGTTGATGCTTACATATTGCATTTGCATGTTTAAACTTACAATACAAATTAATACTAATTTAAATTTCTGAATGGAAATATATGATGTAAAAACAGTGAATTTAAAGTTAAACATCTTTTCTACTCTTCAATCTTTGTGTTAATTTATGCTCCTATGGAGATAATCCCATGCATGGAGGCAGCTCAGCTCTTGCTTGAGTGCACTGACATGTGTATTATTGGGAAAAATTCCTTAATGAGTTGCAAAATTATGCATGGTATCTGCCTTTTGCTTCCTACCGACAATTCCTACTTTTAAAACATTAATAAAGTCTGCACATATAAAAACCTATAACAGAAACATCAAAGCACAGTGATTTTTATTCATTCAGGTAGTTTTGATTTGGAATATTAGTATAGAAATCACCGTAGGAAACTAGTTGATTGCTAAGATCATGGCTTGGCCATTGTACACAATAGACAGACATGGGAACAACTTGAATGTCCATCAACAGATGACTATGAAGAGAATGTGAACATACTGCATCTACACACAGTGGAATATTATTCAACTTTATAAAGGGTGGAAATCCTGCCATTTGCTACAACGTGGATGAATCTTGAGGACATCAGACCAAGTGAAATAAGCCAGGAACATATGGACATAAACTGCATGATTCCACTTCCACGAGGTTGCTAAGATCCTCAAACTCACAGAAACAGAGAGTACAATGGTGCTTGCTCAGATCTGGAGGTGGGTAACATGGGAATTGCGTTTAACAAGTTTACAGTCTTTGTTTTGCAATATAAGATCTAGAGATCTGTTGTACAGCATTGTATCTATACATAACACTGTGTTGTGCACATCAAAGTTTGTTAGGATGATCATAGTAAGCATTCCTGGAATAACAAGAAAAGATTATTGCCTGAAGTCCATTACATCTCTGTGATTGTGTGTGCTGGAATGAAATTGGATCTTGCTTGATGAACAGTGAAGCATTTAAGGTTTGCAAAATGACATTGATGAAATATTTTAGCCTATATTTTTTTCTTGAGTGTATGTGATAAGAGAAAAATTCTGAGGTGTCCTAAATTAATTACACTAGTAGGAGGATGGAAGGGAGGAGAAATAGGCGAAGCCAGTCAGTTGAATAAGTTATAGGCCAGAAGGAATGAGAGCAACTTCACATTTGTCAAAGTGCATTAAAGCCCTAACTCAAATCCTTTCCTTACCAGCTAGGTGCCACCACTATCTTACAACCCCAATCAATACAAAAACAACAGACACAAGGGTACTTCAACAACTTTGTGGAAAGCAGAATTAAAAAGATTTGCTTATTGAAGTGCAACAGATCTTGAAATCCATGCATGTTTCATAATATACATATTCATAATACACATTTTCCATGAAATTTTTGAAGGCCCCTCATATTTTTTCCTTATCACAAACTGTGGGATATTTCTTGTGTCTCCTTAACCCAAAGCTTTCCCAACTCAGAATCACCCCATTCCTCTTATCTACAGGCAATGTATATTCAATGTAAACAATTATACCTCCCTTTGCCAAATTTTCATTATAAAAATGCTTAGCTCACATCCAGCAGACTTTTCTTGCTGCTTAGCCTTGCTCCTGGGGACAGCAGGAACTTGTACTAGGTGTACTAGGACTGGTCCTTTCTTTCCAGCTACCATCTGTATCAGCTCAATACATGTTCACTTCAGAACTAACTCTCTCTTTCTCTTTCTCTGCTTTGGTTTATCATATACATACTGTTCATACATTGAGAGAAATACATGCTAAAATAGATAAATATTACACTAAAATTAAGATAATGACATTGATTAGATTTAGTAATTCATTGACGACAATAAGAGTAAAAAAGACTTTACTCTTGGGGACATGATACTGCCTAATACATTTCTGTACTTGTGAGAATAGTCCTTGCTTCTAGATAAAAGGAAGACACTCTCTGTGGAGACCAATGACAACAGTAAAAACGAAAACTTCCGTATATGTGGGTGAGACTTTGGTTGTCCTTATTGTCAGTATGTATGACATCTATGACATTGCTGTTACCGTCTCTATAGCCTACAAGGGCCAGAGGGGAATTATCCCCCAGGTTCTGCTGGTGACAACTGGAGGCTGCCGTGAATACTTGTGCTTGTCGTGCCAGATGCCCAGGTCACCACTCGCTCTTTTCACTGTTTCCTTAGGAGGTAACCAGGGGCGATTTAACATTCTAGCCTGTAAGTGGCTCTAGTTTTTCCTTGGTGCCTGTCAGCACTCCCCAGTGTCATGGGAGGGTTTATAGGCTGCAGTTTATAGTCTTGATCTGTGAACCAGGTAAGGATATAGTCACCAATTCTTCAGTGATTATCCTAGATAACTTGCCGGGGCCTGAATCAATCACTTCAAAGACCGTAGGAGTATCGCTGAGAACTTCTTGGTGAAGAAAACCTGCCAGTGGGTAGCAGCCTTTGACCCTGTCCTGGATTCCCAGCCTGTCTTCCCGAGGGCCTGTCCATGGTGCTGACATTTCTTCTGTCATGTGACTACTGGGATGCTGATGGGAACTCAACTATCAGAAGATTGCTCTGGACTAAACTGTGTCCCTCCCCAAAATTCACATGTTGAATTCTCAGCCCCCCTTGACTTTATTTGGAGGTAATTAAAGTTCGGAGAGGTCACAAAGGTGAGTCATAATCCTGTGAGACTGGTGGGTTTATAAGAAGGAAGGTGAAGGCAAAGGGTCTCTCTCCCTCTCCACCTACAGACACAGAGGAAAGGACTTGTGAGGACCCAGTGAAAAGGCATCTGCTCTATAAGCCAGGAAGAGAGCTCTCACCAGGACATAGCCATGTTAGCAGCAGCCTGATCTCGGGCTTCCAGCCTCCAGAACTACGAGAAAATCAATGTATGCTGTTTGAGCCATGTCGCCTGCGGCATTTTGTTATGACAACCTGAGAAGTCCAAACAAGGGCTGACTTTGGTAAACACTTCAGTTCTTGACTTTAAGGCCAAAGATCCTTAGGGATTATGCTTATTACTTTTTTTTAAGAAGAGAGATGGATTTTTTCATGGAGTAATGGCGGGATACATCTGAACAGATCAACTGCACTGGCCACCATATGAACTGTTCAAGTAAAACATAACATGTATGGAACAGCTCCTGCAGTTGCATAAGGTATTTCACAAGAAAGTAGAAACAGATTAGTTGGGGTCTATACTTAAAGAAGTAATACTTACTATGCAAAAACTTTTAGAAGATAGAGTGTTTAGCAGTTTAATTCCCCCATCCTCTAGTCTTTGCTGATACTATCATTCTACTTACTATCCAAAAGAACGTGTGAGGATTCTGCTCTTCATATTAAGCGTTAAATGCAGAATGTTTCTTTTTGGGCTTTCATTCAAGTTGCTACTGATAATGTTGCTGGCATTTTAACTGAGACGTCTCTCTCCAGTTCTTGCTAACAGGCTCTGCTGTAGCCTCCTGTTTGCCTTGTGTTCACAGTTCCAATGCCAGCAGCTTCAACACTCACCTCTAAAACAAAGTCCAACATACAGCACAGGATTTTCAATCCTATTTGCCTTTTTTAAAGGGAACTTACTTTAAGTCTTCAGGTTTTGCATTTTGAAAACAGGGAACATAATGCCTACCGCATGGTTTACAGTAAGTAAAAAGTACTTACAATGGGTAATGCAGATGGTGTTCTTCACTTAGTACTTACTCTTGAAAATGTTATGCACATATTAGTTGTCTGTATGTATTGCCTTGGAGGAAGACACTGCAAGAAATAAATCTCCAACCTTTCAAGTCACAGAACAACCCCTACCATGTAAATAAGGCCCTGTAGTTAATTCACTATTTCTTTCCATAGGGATTGTGGTCTATTTGATATGATATGTGTGGTCACAGATTCCATTATGCACCATTCCTATTATTTGGGTTTTTACGCAAGAGACATAAAAGGGTAGGTTCTATTGACAAAAATATAGGAGCAGCTGCTATCATTTCAATGTCCTTTAGCTCAGGGGAGTTGGAAAGAGGCCTGGCAATGTCATAGACCTTTTGTGTGTAAAATTTGATTCTTCAACAAATTAGAAGTAATGGGAGTGGAGAGGGCCTCCACGTGGATTCATGAAACTGTTTTAACTTTTTAAAAATATTACTAATTGGGAGATTTATCTCTTTGTAATATGACTTTAAAATGTATATAGTTGGCTCTACTCCTAATCTGTTCTTAAGTCATAATGGTTTACTTTTGGAACGCATAATCATACCCATTGACACTAGTATTTTTCATAAATCTTAGAGAACTCATGGATAAGCTTACAACACAGTGTTATTTCCCCTATAAATGTATTTAATCAATGAAATAGAAAAAAAAACAAGTAATCAATTTTATGCAAATATTGAAAACTTCAAATTACATATAAATGTCTCTCTGATCTATTTACTCATATACATACCATCCATTTACCTGATTGAACCCTATGAAATTGCACTTTGTGGATCACAATTGTAAAATGTCAAAAGGTTCATAGGGTTCAACATAAAATATATAAAGGATAAAGAAAATGCAGTTATTATTAGGTCTGTCACTTGCCACTTCATTTGCTTTATTTAATAATTTATTCCTGCAGCTCTATCCTTATGTCAAAGCACAGCCTGAGCATAAATAAATATTTGCAGCACTAATCACATTAACATCACAGGTGTGTCAAGCTTTATTCATGGCCCCATTAATTGCTTCAGTGCGGGTTTTAGTACATATCTCTATCATATTTTATTGCTTTGTTCTTAATTTTTTGTCTGATGAGTTTCAAATAAAACAAGAAATATAAATGAGTCACAACAAGCGAGCCAGTGTCACACAAAGGTGAAGAAAGGCGCTAATCTCTCTGTGTCCCACCTTCCTCAATCTCACCCCAAAGGCATATCTGTATCCATTTGTACTTTCCCCTTGGAGCTTCGTGTCTGGCTTGCTGATGTCTGGCTGTCTGCCTCCCTGCTTTCTTCCTTGTGCTGTGTTCTGTAAGCTTTGCCTTACTTTTCCCAGGTGTGTTCACTCCGAGGCTCTCTGATCAGTGCACCTCTGCTGTGCTTGCACGAAAGGGATCAGAGGGAGCCACCTCATTTCCCCTTTCATTCTTATGGGTGCCAGATTTGACTATATGAAATCAGAAAAAATACCAGAGATGAGGGATTACCTCCCTGCCCCTACAATTGACTTTATTCTCTTATCTGGTCACTCTAACCCTGCTCCTTGCATGCTGCCCAAAAAGGGTGTGCCCCATAGAACATTTGTTCTCCCCGCACCCTCCCCCTCTATTCAAGGCCAACAGGACACATCTGTTGTTGTACCACAGGTCAGGAACACCTGGTCTACTTACCTCTTTCACTCCTCTTTTCACTTGGCTTTTGTTTACAACTACTGATCTCTGTATTTCCTCCCTACTTTTCTATTTTCATTGATTTTCTCAAGTTCTCCAAACTCTATGTCCTGGGCTTTTCTTTACTTTCTCCTTGTGCCTCTTTCCTACTCCTCCTCTGATTGCCAGAGTCTTGCCCAACACTGGTCACTCCAAAGTGACCAAAGTAATAATATGTATATATGTTACTTTTAGACTACACAATATTTTCACATGTGAGGGATGTTCAAAAAATCTCATGGAAAGTAAGTATTATGAATAAACAATGGGGCCGGTGCTGTGGTACAGTGGGTTAACGCCCTGGCCCAAAGTGCCGGCATCCCATATGGGCGCCGGTTCGAGACCCAGCTGCTCCACTTCCTATCCAGCTCTCTGCTATTGCCTGAGAAAGCAGTAGAAGATGGCCCAAGTACTTGGGCCCCTGCATCAGCCTGGGAGACCTGAAAGAAGCTCCTGGCTCCTGGCTTCGGATCCGTGCAGTTCCAGAACTTGCAGCCAATTGGAGAATTAACCAGAGGTGGAAGACCTCTCTCTCCCTCTCTCTCTGCTTCTCCTCTCCCTGTGTAACTCTGACTTTCAAGTAAATAAATCTTTAAAAAAATTTTTTTGCACCAAAATAAATGTACCTAGCCTTTGCACAGCCTTTCACTGGTCATTATATCTTTTTAAAAAGATTTATTTATTTATCTGAAAGAATTACACAGAGAGAGGAGAGAGAGAGAGAGAGAGAGAGAGAGAGAGAGAGAGAGAGAGAGAGAGGTCTTCCGTCCGATGGTTCACTCCCCAGATGGCCACAACAGCCGGAGCTGTGCCAATCCGAAGCCAGGAGCCAGGAGCTTCTTCCTGGTTTCCCATGCGGGTGCAGGGGCCCAAGGACTTGGGCCATCCTCTACTGCTTTCCCAGGCCATAGCAGAGAGCTGGATAGGAAGTGGAGCAGCTGGGTCTCAAACTGGTGGCCATATAGGATGCCGGCACTGCAGGCCAGGGCGTTAACCCGCTGTGCCATAGCGCTGGCCCCACTGATCATTATTTCTAACATCCCAGCTACCTTTTCAGTTCCAGAAGATAACTTCACTTAATTACCTGTGTATTTTCCCCTTACTATGGCCCATTTGTATTGCCAACTGAAATGACAGTTGATAGGAACAATCACAAACTATGAAACTCCCCGAGTCATGTAACGTCTCTCAGGCTTCAGGTTCCTCATCTGTAAAATCATGTAGTGCCCGTGGTACAGGAACAAGACTTGAAGTCACGTACCCTTGATATAGATCCTGCACTTGGCACTGTCTGCTGTGTAAGATGATGCTACCCTATCCTATCAATCTAGTGAAATGCATGCCTCTATGTCATCTCTGTATCTTGCAATTTTGTTCTTTATGTATCAGTGCAAGAACAAGAATGTAGGACACCATGATGACCTAGTAAGTAGGGCTTACTCATTCTGGTGATTCACACTGGATAGTGTTGGTCATCAATCTTGCAGGCCCTATAGGATGGATGCTGGCTGGGAGCTGTTCATCCAAGGACAGCTGGATTTTGCCTTAGGACCCTTGAGCTGACAGTAGTCTGCTGTCATGTCTCAGTCATCTAGGTGTGACGATTCTTCACATTCAGATGGCAATTTCTTCTTAAGGCAAAATCATACTAAGTGTGGTACTTTTTTTTAAATCACAAAAGCGTCTCTGATGGCAGAGAGATGGCGCAGTATTATCCTGATATTTATTATTAACTGAGGCACAGCTAGTTGTTGGAACACAGTATAGGATGAAAAACTCCTGCAACTGAATTGATTTACTGAGACAAAAACCATGGGGAAAAGTGCATAGTCTTGGAATGACAAACACAGAGACACCTTCAAAGGCTGGGTCTCTCTGACAGCTCTCCCTAAAACTGCATGCTCTGTATCTCATTTTCCTTTAACTCTATTTTTCTTTACAGGAGTATTAATCTTTAAAATTCGATTAAGTATATTAGTGTGCATATTTGTTTGTTGCTTGTATGCTCTTCATGAAATTAGGTAAGAAGTCAAACTTAGTATGCCACATAGGAGATGCTTAAGAAATACTTATTTTATCTTGAGAGATAACATAGTCAAGGGGATTTAAATGGTAGTAAGGTATTCTCAGGGAAGTCAGGAGGCCTGAAGTTCCTAAAACTTTGCTGTCCAGTCATTGCATTCTTGTGACTCACAAGAAGGGGAAAATGAAGCCGACAGCTTTGAGAAAACGAGACCACGTTGTCTGGGACTGAAGCATGCATAGACTTCCAGTGGTTTGCTAAATGTGGACTCCAGGGCTCTATTCCTGGAATTTCTGATTCAGTAGGTCTAGGGTGGAACCTAAGCACTTGCATTCCTAACAAGTTCCCTGGAGATGCCGATGCTGATCAATTGGGGACCACACTCTGAGGATTACCAACATTTGTTAAAGACTGAACAGTTTGTGCTTCAGTCACAGATAGTGGTCAGGATCAGGAAACTGCAAATAAAACTGTCACTTCATACTTCCGACAATGAGCAACTGAAATGCAGGGTGCTCAGAATATACCCACTAACATCTCCTGACTCAGTCTGTATAGGCTTGAAATGAATTCAATATTGATTTTATTTTCTATTTGAACATATGATGGATTTGACTGGCGAGTGTTTACATTTTAGAAATTTGTAAAGGCACAACAACCTATTTGCATGCAGTACAATTCCTGAATAAGCTTGTCACTTAACCTAATGATGTTCTATAATTCCTAGCCCAGTGGCATGAATTTCTGATTACCCAGCCTGCCTGGTAAAATATTGACCCTTAAGGCTGATGATAATGGACCACAGTGATTGATAAATTGTATTCATATAAGCTGTGATTTTGGGTTACAGAAAATCAAACCAAAATGGATTTTTGGACCTTACAGTTTATTTCTAATCAGGGCAGCAGCTGCAAAATTTATGTTTCTTATCTATTATTTTGCAAGGTTCATGAGTTCTGAAGGAAGTAATCCTATTTTCCTGTTTAATACATACAAGGAAGCTCATTAATTACAGTGAGATTAATGCGGCATTTAGCATAGACATTCCAAAGTGCATTTGAATTGAGTATTTGACCTTTTGCATTAATAAAAGTTGGAATGGGCTAAAATTCAACATACAGCATGAATCCAAAATTAGAATTAACAGGATCCTGAGAATTTTTATATTTTATTCAGCTACCTCCTGATAAGAATTTCTAGACAGCAAAGCCATCTAAGAAAACATAAATAAACTAATTTTCTAAACTGCCTGGATACCATTAATGACATAATTTATTTTACTAATTGTAATAAAACAAGTAATTCTCTCTGAGACCCTACTAGGCTAAAGGATTAAAAAGTACTCAGATAAGAAAGGCATTTAATTGGATACAATAAAATTTCAGTTTAAAACTTGGAAATATGCCCAAGAAACTTTGAAGATAAAGTAAACAATACGGCACATAACCTATTTTTATCTTTCAATAGTAATTTAAACACCCATGTACCCCCTACACAAATGAACATGCAGGCACACACATAATCTTATCACACAATAAGAAATATAAATTATTATATCTTTTGCCTTCATAATATGATGAAAAACTTCTTTAAAAATGCAGATACAATTCAAATTAGTTTTCCTTTTCAAATAAAGTTATTTGAAAGAGAGAGAGAGAAGAGGAGAAAGCACTTCCATCTGCTACTTCACTCTCTAAATGATTGTAAGGTCCAGGGCTGGGCAGGTGCAGGAGCCACCAGCTGGGAATGCAACCCGGTTTCTCAGAACCCAGGCTTCTCACATGGATAGCAGCAATTAATTTACTCAAGCCATCGCCGCTGCCTCCGAGGGTCTGCAGTAGCAGGAAGCTAGAGTACGCCAGCATGGGGAGCTGGTGTCTTAACTACCATGTTAAACACGTACGGGTTTCTTGTGGTTTATTCATACATTTACACAAAGTTTCAGTTAGACTCCCAAAGCTTTGGTCAAAGTTTCAAAAAATGTGTACCCTATGTTAACTGAAATTTTCAGACATTCTCAGATACAAACGAACTTCAAAACTATCTTGAAAATGTGGAGCTAGCAGTTGTACATCCAGCTGGGTGTCTGAAACGCATACCACAGTTCCTGGGTTCAGGTCCCAGCCCTGCTCCCAACTGCAGCTTATAGCTAACACATATGCTGGGGGCAGCTGGTGATGGCTCAAGTACTCAAGTTCCTGCCACCCATGAAACAGGCCTGGATTGAATTTCTGGATCCAAGCCTTTGCTCTGTAACTGGTTGTTGTGGGCATTTGGGGAGTGAGCCTCTGGATGAGAGGCTCTGTCTCTGTCATGCTTTCTCTCTCTTTCAAAATAAATAAGTAAATAGATAGATAGATAGGCAGATACAGGTTATGGAAAATGAAAATAAAAGGTAAGTTTCTTTTCTTGGAAAGATTTTTGAAATCTGTACATACAGGGTTTTCAAAAATTTCATGGAAAATGTGTGTTATGAAAAAAAAATTTCATAATCTCAGAATTTTTTGCACCAAAAGAAACTCATTTTTTTTTTGAAAGGCAGAGTTAGACAGTGAGAGAGAGAGAGAGAGAGAGAGAGAAAAGGTCTTCCTTTTTCTGTTGGTTCACCCCCAAAATGGCCGCTACAGCTGGTGTGCTGTGCCGATCCAAAGCCAGGAGCCAGGTGCCTCCTTCTGGTCTCCCATGCAGGTGCAGGGCCCAAGGACCTGGGCCATCCTCCACTGCCTTCCCAGACCACAGCAGAGAGCTGGCCTGGAAGAGGAGCAACCGGGACAGAATCCGGCACCCCGATCGGGACTAGAACCCCATGTACCGGCGCCAGAGGCGGAGGATTAGCCTAGTGAGCCACAGCTCTGGCCCAAAAGAAACTAATTTTTTAAATTGCATTTTTCCATGGTCTTTTCTGAGGTACTTTCATATATATTTTATATCAGATCAGGGTATGTTTGGGAAAAGATCTGGAATACTAAGGCTTATTTGCTTTTCTGTTTTGTTTCCCCACACGTGCACAAGAGGCCTCTTACCAGTGTAATGGTTTAACAGAATTCGGAATATTGAATGAAGAATATTGAACTGTAGAAACAGGTTCAATAAAATTATGGCTATACTTATTTTGCATGTGGCGATTATTTCATCAATATTCTTATCTCCTACATCATTACTTCTCATTATTCACTTGTTCCATGAACCTCGCAATGACCTTCATACCCTTGCCTTCCCATCTCCACCCTTCATAAAAGGCTATAAGGGGGAAATAAAACCACCTGTATAAGTGCTCGTGAACTTTCACCCTCCGAGATGAAAATACTGTCTTCACGATGAGTTTAATGTCTCAGCAGTCGGTATGCCCTGTTAGATTATACACTCCAGGAGCAGGAACTGTGTCTCTTTATGAGCGGCGCAGTTCCTGGCTTACTGATGGCACTTAATCATAACAGCTGTTAAGTGAGTGGGTTTCAAACCTCTCCTTCCGAAGACTGTGAAATTATATGGAATACAGCTTGCTCCCAAGCGCTGTCCTTGCTTCCACAGTGCAAGGACTCCGTCTTACTTTCTGAACAGAAATTTATTTTCATCCTTCCCCTGTTGCTGAACTCCTCCATTCTTTATTTTTATTGAGCCCTGAAGATACTCCCTTTGGCAGATACTTCTACTAAAGTCAAAGTTAGAGAAAATTCAAACTCACACACAGCACTGGAAGCAAATGGCAGTTTGTGCCAAAGTCTGAGACCACAGAGCAAGCAGGCGTGCGAATACAAAGAAAAGGGGGGTTTAAGATTTTCTGGGGAGTTTTACAAAGTAGTTGGGTAGGGGTTGAACTGGTTTGGTACTGAATCTCAGTCTGTGTGGCATAATCCCAGTCATAATCTGAAAACAGAAATAACGACAAGAAAACTCTGATCTCACAGCGTGTAGGTCAGCAAGCAAAACCACAGATTGAGTCTATGTTGCCAACAGACTTAGAAAGACAAAATACGGAGGGCTTGTACAGTGTGTAACACTTTGGCTTGTACGGGGTGTAACACTTTTCAGTATTTCTTTTGAAATTCTATTTTTAATTAGAATTAAGAGGAAAGTAATAACTGACGATTGTATGTCTACATATTTTTATTTTCATGGATTATGAAAGTCCTTTCTCGATTCCTAAGTAGATTGAGGATTTGAACCATTTGTCAATACAATTGAAAGGAAATTTTCTAAACCACAACAGCATACAATTTACCTTTATCTGAGCAACTGACCTGCTTAGAAATCTAAGCCACTTTGGGGTAGTTTATTAGGAAATTAGAAGTCTTACTCGTTCATGGTCTCTAAGAAAACAACTTCTCCGTGAGACTCCTCAAGTTCCATGAAACTGAACCTTCCTCCCCAAAGTGAAAACAACAAATACAGTCTCCTGTGGACAAGCAACTTGAAAAATTGTGATCAGAGAAAACCAGGCTTCTTCCGGACATTTCTAGATTGAATCACCTCTGGTTCTGTTTGAATGGATGATTTTGTCTCATAAATAAACTCACATGAAGTGGAGAACGAGGCAGATCTCTGGAGAACTGAAAAAAATACCTTTTGTAGTCTGCCCTCCGTTCTGTCTGCAATGCACCCCTTCTGCCGAGTAGATCACAGCCGTTCTGTTTCTAACTTTTGGTTTCTCACTGAATCCTTCCTTTGGAATTTTCTTCATCAGGCAATCAAGAGTAACAGATTCTGTCATATTCTGAGTCATATTTTCCTGCCTGGTGCCTTTTTATCTAGTTTTCTTGTGTTTGATGTATTATTCTCATCCTGCAGGTAGTTTTACATTGTATTCATGGGGAATTTTCTCAATGCTGAATAAAATATATTTTCAACCTATATAATTATCAGAAAATGGTCATCGTATGTCCAAAATATTTCTAGCATTATGGTAATAACAAAGGAGCATTTCATAAAATCATGACCATGGCTGAGAAGCGGCAAGATGGCGGAATAGGCAGGGAGCACACTATTAGTCCGGAGAGAGAGACAGGTTAATACAAGTGGAGATACTGCAGGGTCAAGGAAGAGTAGGGGATGAAACAGCATAGGAAACTCTTCCGGAACTAGTGATTCACAGTGTACCTGCGTGGAGAGCGTGGGAGCCCAAGTTCGGGACACCAGCAGCAGACTCAACGCACCAGCGCTGGAACGCAAGGTGAGCCGAACCAAAATAGCCCGAGACACCAGCGGGCAAGCGGAAAGAGGAGGCTAGAGGGAACGAGGCTTAAAACTCCGTGGGGAAAAGTTCACCAGGCTAACTAGAAGAGAGAGAGGAAAAAAATTAAAAAAAAGCGACCGATACGGACACAAGTTTCTCTCTCTCCGCTCACCTCTCAAAGGCGAGCAAAACAAAGAGCAGGTGCCATTTTGGACATACGTCATAAGCAGGGCGACCTCAGGTCTGCACCAGCCCTGAGCCTAGCAGAAAAACCTGACTCTGGGGGGAGGGGTGAAATAACAGGAGATTAGCATCTAACTTGGCAACCCAGTGGGAGATTGCAGGAGAATTGGAGTCCACACTGAGGGCAGCAGAGATTCCCTGTGTGGTCCTTGGGAAAGAGATTCCCTGTGTGGTCCTGATCTCTGGCTCCTGTGGGTATATCATTTGCCTGCTAACTACCTCCAATTACGTTCATCTGTGCGGAATTACTTCCCTTTTAAATCAAAAAAAGAAAGAGAGATTTACCACACCTAACCTGGGAGTGTCATCCTTGACACACCCTCAACCCTGAGGAACCAAACACAGCTCTCAGTCCACACTCATCTCAAGCCTCTAAGGCACCACTGAAAGCAGACAGTCCACTTAATATAGAGCCATAGTGTAACAAGAAAAAACACCACAGTGAAGAAACCAAGTATCTCCAACATGCCAAACAACAAACGCAAAAACCAAGCTAACAAGAACAAGGAAGACACTATGACGCCCCCAAATGAAAAAGACACCCCAATTCAAGATTATGAAGATGAGGAGATTGAAGAAATACAAGAAGCAGATCTCAAAAAATTGATAAGAACATTAAGAAGTTCTCAAAAACAAATTCTTGAACTACAGAAATCTTTAATGGACAAGATAGAAAATCTCTCTCATGAAAATGAAATATTAAGGAGGAATCAAAATGAAATGAAACAACTAGTGGAACAAGAAATGGTGATAGTGACGAGAAATCATAATGAAATGAAGAATTCAATAGATCAAATGACAAACACATTAGAGAGCCTTAAAAACAGAATGGGCGAAGCAGAAGAGAGAATATCAGACTTAGAAGACAGAGAACAGGAAAGGAAACAATCAAATCAAAGAAAAGAAGAAGAAATCAGAAATCTAAAAATACTGTCAGGAATCTACAGGATACTATTAAAAAACCCAACATTCGGGTTCTAGGAGTACCTGAAGGCATGGAGAGGAAGAAAGGAATAGAAGGCATTTTCAGTGAGATACTAGCCGAAAATTTCCCAGGTTTGGAGAAAGACAGAGACATCCTAATACAGGAAGCTCATAGAACCCCTAATAAACATGACCAAAAGAGATCCTCACCACGACACGTCGTAATCAAACTCACCACAGTGAAACACAAAGAAAAGATCCTAAAATGTGCAAGAGAGAAACGCCAGATTACTCTCAGAGGATCTCCAATTAGACTCACAGCTGACTTCTCTTCAGAAACCCTAAAAGCTAGGAGAGAATGGCGAGACATAGCCCAGGTGCTAAGAGAGAAAAACTGCCAGCCCAGAATATTATATCCTGCAAAGCTCTCATTTATGAATGAAGTTGAAATAAAGACCTTTCACAGCAAACAGAAATTGAAAGAATTTGTCGCCACTCGTCCAGCCCTGCAAAAGATGCTTAAAGATGTGTTACATACAGAAACACAGAAACACGGTCACCAATATGAAAGAAGGTAAAGGTAGGAAACCTCACACCAAAAGATCACAGGAATCTCAAACCATATATTAGAAAGTATCTTTGGCTAATGGCAGGGCAAAGTTACTCCTTCTCAATAGTCACATTGAATGTTAATGGCTTGAACTGTACAGTTAAAAGACACCGATTGGCTGATTGGGTTAAGGAACAAAACCCATCCTTTTGCTGCTTACAAGAAACCCATCTATCCAACAATGATGCATACAGACTGAAAGTGAAAGGCTGGAAAAAGATATACCACGCCAACAGAAATGAAAAGAGAGCGGGCGTAGCCATCTTAATATCGGACAACATAAACTTTACCACAAAAACTGTTAAGAAAGATAAAGAGGGGCACTATTTAATGATTAAGGGATCCATTCAACAGGAAGATATAACGATTATCAATGTATATGCACCTAATTACAGGGCACCAGCTTATTTAAAAGACTTGTTAAGGGACTTAAAGGGAGACTTAGACCCCAATACAATAGTACTGGGGGACTTCAATACTCCACTCTCAGAGACAGACAGATCAACAGGACAGAAGATCAACAAGGAGACAGTAGATTTAAATGACACTATAACCCAAATGGATCTAACAGATATCTACAGAACATTTCATCCTACATCTAAGGACTTTACATTCTTCTCAGCAGTACATGGAACCCTCTCTAGGATTGACCACATACTAGGCCATAAAGCAAGTCTCAGCAAATTCAAAAGAATTAGAATCATACCATGCAGCTTCTCAGACCACAAAGGAATGAAATTGGAAATTGGCAACTCAGGAATCCCTAGAGCATGTGCAAACACATGGAGATTGAACAACATGCTCCTGAATGAACAATGGGTCATAGAAGAAATTAAAAGAGAAATCAAAAATTTTCTGGAAGTAAATGAGGATAACAGCACAACATACCAAAACCTATGGGATACAACAAAAGCAGTGTTAAGAGGAAAGTTTATATGAATAGGAGCCTACATCAAGAAATTGGAAAGGCACCAAATAGATGAGCTTTCAAGTCATCTCAAGGATCTAGAAAATCTGCAGCAAACCAAACCCAAACCCAGTAGGAGAAGAGAAATAATTAAAATCAAAGAAGAAATCAACAGGATTGAATCCAAAAAAACATTACAAAAAATCAGCCAAACGAGGAGCTGGTTTTTTGAAAAAATAAACAAAATTGACACCCCATTGGCCCAACTAACTAAAAAAAGAAGAGAAAAGACCCAAATCAATAGGATCAGAGATGAAATGGGAAACGTAACAACAGATGCCACAGAAATAAAAAGAATCATCAGAAATTACTACAAGGACTTGTATGCCAGCAAACAGGGAAATCTCTCAGAAATGGACAGATTCATGGACACACACAACCTCCCTAAATTGAGCCAGGAAGACATAGAAAACCTAAACAGACCAATAACTGACACAGAAATTGAAACAGTAATAAAGGCCCTCCCAACAAAGAAAAGCCCAGGGCCAGATGGATTCACTGCTGAGTTCTACCAGACATTTAGAGAAGAACTAACTCCAATTCTTCTCAAACTATTCAGAGCAATCGAAAAAGAGGGAATCCTCCCAAATTCTTTCTATGAAGCCACCATCACCTTAATTCCTAAGCCAGAAAGAGACGCAACATTGAAAGAGAATTACAGACCAATATCCCTGATGAACATAGATGCAAAAATACTCAATAAAATTCTGGCCAATAGAATGCAACAACACATCAGAAAGATCATCCACCCAGACCAAGTGGGATTTATCCCTGGTATGCAGGGATGGTTCAACGTTCGCAAAACAATCAATGTAATACACTACATTAACAGACTGCAGAAGAAAAACCATATGATTCTCTCAATAGACGCAGAGAAAGCATTTGATAAAATACAACACCCTTTCATGATGAAAACTCTAAGCAAACTGGGTATGGAAGGAACATTCCTTAATACAATCAAAGCAATATATGAAAAACCCACGGCCAACATCCTATTGAATGGGGAAAAGTTGGAAGCATTTCCACTGAAATCTGGTACCAGACAGGGATGCCCTCTCTCACCACTGCTATTCAATATAGTTCTGGAAGTTCTGGCCAGAGCTATTAGGCAAGAAAAAGAAATTAAAGGGATACAAATTGGGAAGGACGAACTCAAACTGTCCCTCTTTGCAGATGATATGATTCTTTATTTAGGGGACCCAAAGAACTCTACTAAGAGACTGCTGGAACTCATCGAAGAGTTTGGCAAAGTAGCAGGATATAAAATCAATGCACAAAATCCAACAGCCTTTGTATACACAGGCAATGCCACGGCTGAGGAAGAACTTCTAAAATCAATCCCATTCACAATAGCTACAAAAACAATCAAATACCTTGGAATAAACTTAACCAAAGACGTTAAAGATCTCTACGATGAAAACTACAAAACCTTACAGAAAGAAATAGAAGAGGATACCAAAAAATGGAGAAATCTTCCATGCTCATGGATTGGAAGAATCAATATCATCAAAATGTCTATTCTCCCAAAAGCAATTTATACATTCAATGCAATACCCATCAAGATCCCGAAGACCTTCTTCTCAGATCTGGAAAAAATGATGCTGAAATTCATATGGAGACACAGAAGACCTCGAATAGCCAAAGCAATCCTGTACAACAAAAACAAAGCCGGAGGCATCACAATACCTGATTTTAGGACATACTACAGGGCAGTTGTTATCAAAACAGCATGGTACTGGTACAGAAACAGATGGATAGACCAATGGAACAGAATAGAAACACCAGAAATCAATCCAAACATCTACAGCCAACTTATATTTGACCAAAGATCCAAATCCAATCCCTGGAATAAGGACAGTCTATTCAATAAATGGTGCTGGGAAAATTGGATTTCCACGTGCAGAAGCTTGAAGCAAGACCCCTACCTTTCACCTTACACAAAAATTCACTCAACATGGTTTAAAGACTTAAATCTACGACCCGAAACCATCAAATTATTAGAGAGCATTCGAGAAACCCTGCAAGATATAGGCACAGGCAAAGACTTCCTGGAAAATACTCCAACAGCACAGGCAGTCAAAACCAAAATTAACATTTGGGATTGCATCAAATTGAGAAGTTTCTGTACTTCAAAAGAAACAGTCAGGAAAGTGAAGAGGCAACCAACAGAATGGGAAAAAATATTCGCAAACTATACTACAGATAAAGGATTGATAACCAGAATCTACAAAGAAATCAAGAAAATCCACAACAACAAAACAAACAACCCACTTAAGAGATGGGCCAAGGACCTCAATAGACATTTTTCGAAAGAGGAAATCCAAATGGCCAACAGACACATGAAAAAATGTTCAAGATCACTAGCAATCAGAGAAATGCAAATCAAAACCACAATGAGGTTCCATCTCACCCCGGTGAGAATGGCTCACATTCAGAAATCTACCAACAACAGATGCTGGAGAGGATGTGGGGAAAAAGGGACACTAACCCACTGTTGGTGGGAATGCAAACTGGTTAAGCCACTATGGAAGTCTGTCTGGAGATTCCTCAGAAACCTGAACATAACCCTACCATACAACCCAGCCATCCCACTCCTTGGAATTTACCCAAAGGAAATTAATTTGGCAAATAAAAAAGCCATCTGCACATTAATGTTTATTGCAGCTCAATTCACAATAGCTAAGACCTGGAAGCAACCCAAATGCCCATCAACAGTATACTGGATAAAGAAATTATGGGACATGTATTCCATAGAATACTATACAGCAGTAAGAAACAACGAAACTCAGTCATTTGCAACAAGATGGAGCAATCTGGAAAACATCATGCTGAGTGAATTAAGCCAGTCCAAAAGAGAAAAATATCATTTGTTTTCCCTGATCGGTGACAACTGAGCGCCAAAGGGGAAACCTGTTAAGTGAAACGGACACTATAAGCAACAATGAACTGATCAGCTCCTGTCCTGACTTTAGATGTACAATGTAATACTTTATCCTTTTTAGTATTTGTTGTTGTTGTTGTTGTTCTAGTACTATTGGTTGAACTCAGTAATTAACACACAATTATTCTTAGGTGTTTAAATTTTAACCGAAAAGTGATCCCTGTTAAATCTAAGAGTGGAAAAAGAGAGGGAGGAGATGAACAATTTGGAACATGCTCAATCGGACTGGCCGCAAATGGTGGAGTTAGAAATGTGCAGGGGATTCCAACACAATCCCATCAAGATGGCATGTACCAATGCCATCTCACTAGTCCAAGTGATCAATTTCAGCTCACAATTGATAGCTCTGATAGCTCTAAGAGTCAAAGAGATCACACAAACAAGACAAGTATCTGCTAATACTAACTGATAGAATCAAAAAGGGAGAGAAAGATCCAACATGGGAAGTGGGATACACAGCAGACTCATAGGATGGCAGATGTCCTAAACAACACTCTGGCCTCAGAATCAGCCCTCAAGGCATTCAGATCTGGCTGAAGAGCCCATGAGAGTATAGCAGGCATGGAAAGCCAAGATATCATGGAAAAAAAAAAAAAGACCTAAATGAATGATCTCTGTGAGTGAGATTCCAGTGGAAAGAACGGGGCCATCAAAGAAGGAGGTACCCTTCTCCGAAGGGAGGAGAGAACTTCCACTTTGACTATGACCCTATCGGAATAAGATCAAAGTCAGCGAACTCTAAAGGCTTCCATAGCCCTGGCAACTCATGACTAGAGCCTAGGGAGATTACTGACGCCATGAACAGGAGTGTCAAATTGTTAAATCAGCAACAGGAGTCACTGTGTACTTACACCCCATGTGGGATCTGTCCCTAATGTGTCGTCTAAAGCGAAGTGATGCTATAACTAGTACTGAAACAGTATTTTTATACTTTGCGTTTCTGTGTGGGCACAAACTGATGAGGTCTTTACTAATTATATACTGAAGTGATCTTCTGTATATAAAGAGAATTGGAAATGAAAAAAAAAAAACCTGGTGTTAAAATGGAAATGGCATAGAAAATTAATTAATTTGAAAAAAAATTATGTAGGATCTCTGTCTTTAATGTGCTGTACATTGCTATTTAATGCTATAATTAGTAATCCAATGGTAGTTTTTTCACTTTATGTTGCTATATGGGCAAAATGTTGAAATCTTTACCTAATATATACTAAACTGATCTTCTGTATACAAAGAGAATTGCAAATGAATCTTTACATGAATGGAAGGGGAAAGGGAGCGGGAAAGGGGAGGGTTGGGGGCGGGAGGGAAGTTATGGGAGGGGGGAAGCCATTGTAACCCATAAGCTATACTTTGGAAATTTATATTCATCAAATAAAAGTTTAATTAAAAAAAAAAGAAAAAAAAATTTCACACACAAAAAAAATAAAATCATGACCATGGATTACCAAACATACATGGAAGCTTCTAGAAATGTTAATTCAACAACATACTTTAAATTGGAAAAATTGTTAATGATATAGTAAAATCCTGCTGCGAAATAAAAAAGAATGATATGTAATCAGATATATTATCAAAAAATATTAAACATCACATAATAAAACCAAGCACACTCTTAAACATTGACCTTTAATCTGTTGGTCTTATATTTCTTTGATAGCCACTAATTATCCCATATTCATCAATGTTACTAATAATAAAGCAAAGAAGATTGCTTTATTTTTGTTTAAAGAATTTTTATTAAAGCAAGATTTTATAGTCTAAATTATATTTCCTTGCTCAGTTATCAATTCTGTTCCTTAAAACGCAACTGATATTCTGAGCTATTCCACAGTGAAGAATTACAAAATTAAAGAAATAAAGGCTTTAAATTTTTGTACTTTGCTCAAAATTCTTTTTTCTAAGATCTATAAAACATTAACTTGTTTTTATATTTTACTATTTCTGTTGTTTTAAAATCAACAAGTAATATAGGACTAGCATTGAGCTTATTAGAACTGAAGTTTGCTTGATACCTAAGATTCAAAGTTTCCTTTCCTTTTTAAAATTTATTTTATATTTTGCAACTTTTTTCCACCATATTTAAGTTTTTCAATGTTTAGATACTTTCCTTTGGTGAAGCACGAGTTTCTTTTCATGGTTCCCAATTGGTTCTAAACAGTTGGGACATCAGTGGCGCTGTTCACTGCTGCTTGGGCAGCCTCTTTAGGTTGGTAGGCTTGCAGTACAGCTACAGCTCCATCAACTGTAGAATGGATAGAATCTGCAGACTCACGCATGTGAAGGAGTTCTGAATCATCAATCTCCAGCAACATGCCAGTGATTCTGCCAACAACACCATGGTACATGGCTTGAGTAAGAGGAACCAACTGTTCACCCAACGTTTGCTTTTGGGGCAGATGCCAGCATGGAAGCGGACAAAGGTTCCTGACTCAGTCCATCAACAGCAGGCTGTTGCATGGTAACTTACGGCTGTGCATTAAGACGTTGTTGAGGACTGTGAACTCCTGCAGCATGCTTGTATGGTGGAACAGTGTGGGCAGCAGCAGCTGCAGGATGTGGGCCCACTGTCTGCATTGATGTGTTAGCAGCATACTGTTGGATCTTGACTCGTGGAACCTGTGAGGAAGCTGGTGGCAGAGTATAAGTGGTAGCCTAGGAGAGGCTGGGTGGATAACAATGGGCACACTTTGGAACGGATGAGGTCTGGCACACTGAGAAGTCCAGCAAGAACTTGGTCTTAGTTGAGCAGTTTGGCTACGAGGATGGTATGCAGCATGGCTCTGAGTCTGTGGGATGGCTGCCATGAAGTAACCTCAAGGAGATGCTGGCTTGTTAGGGTTTATCACAGGGCTGGGTACAGCTCCTACTCTTGCCATTCTCTACATGTAATGGTTAGAGAGGTGAGCCTGGTGCTCCACTTCGCACTAACACTACACTACTAACACTACTAATTTGGGCTTGGTGGCCCAAATTCTACTGTTCATTTCTGTAACTGCTTTAGTGGCTTCTTGGGAGGAGAAACACAGAAAACCAAACTCTTTGATCTAACCACCCTCCATCATAACCTTTGCACTAGTGCTTGTATGAAATGGAGAAAACTCTTTAGAGATGTTCATCACCAATGCCATCATCAAGACTTTTCACATAAAGGTTAACACCCTGGTATCTGGTGATCATATCTTGCTTCACCTGTTAACATCTGCACTTAAAGTCCATCTGGCATTGCACTTTTTTCTGAACTTGACCAATGTAAATTTGTTTTCCATTGAGCTCCTTTCCATCCATCTCATCCTAGGATTTCTATGCATCTTCATACCTTTCAAGGACTGTGTCTTAAATAAATTCTTACTGTCTGGGCTTAAACATTTTTATAGAAAAATATCCCATTTTAAATTTTCATTTCAATAAAACAGACATAATTATTTTTAGACATTTGCAATGAGTCTTATTTGGGTAAGGACTTACTTGTTGTGGGTGCTCTTCACAGGGAGGGGGAGACACAGTGCCTACTGTTACGGAGCTTGTGCTCCATTGTAGATACAGACAATTGCACAACTAAACATAGATTCATATAAAGCATGATGTGTCTTGTGATGGGGGAGTTCCAGATGATATGAGAGCACCCTTGGCAAGGTCAGGCCATGGTGCAGGTATAAGGAAGAGGAAAAAGGCTACCCAGAACTAGTGTGTTATAAAGGTTTCCTAGAGAAAGGTTCTAAAAAGAGACCAGAAGTTTGAGTTTTCCTTGCTTTCTTCCCCAGTGTTATTTAAATCATGTATTTAGCTATAACGTGTAACTATATTATAGCTAAAAAGATATCCTGATTATTTTTTAGCTGGGGTGGATAAAAAAGGCTGTGTCAAGGTGCAGAGGCAATAAAGAGCACAGAGGAAGTTTTAGTGCGGGTAAGCGAATAACAATTCAGCAATGAAGAGATCAGGACGGCTGTGGCTGGCACCCTGGGAGGAGGTGGGTATGTGAGAAGATTGGCCAGATTGGGGTAGACAGACAACAGAGCACGAAGTTTTAAGGGCCTCAGGAGTCCCAGAAAGTGGCTTAGACTTTCATACAAGTGCCATAATGAATCATTAATGGGTTTTAAACTGGAGGTGTAGCAGTCATTCTTTCTATTTTTTTTTTTTTAACTTGAAACACTGAGAGAGAAAAACAGAGAGACAAAGCAATCTCCCATCTGCTGGTTCACTCCTCAAATGTCTATAAAAGCTGGGGCTGGGCCAGGCCAAAGCCAGTGGCCAGGAACTCAATTCATGTCTGTCCATGAGTGACAGGGACCCAAGTCGTTGAGCCATCACCTGCTCCCTCCAAAGGTGTGCATTAGCAGGAAGCTGGATTCAGGAGCAGAGCTAGCATGCAAACCCAGGCATTTTGTTCTAGGATGTGGGCATCCTAACTGGCATCCTAACCACTGTGTCAAATCCTCAGCTCCTGACAGTCAGTTTTATTAAACTTGCACTTGGTGCAACAAATAACATGAATCTGTAGCAGGTCATAGACAGGAGACCTGGAGTTAGGAAAAACAGTTATGTGAATGGGTAAAAATGTATTACATTAATTTCTGTTGTTTTGCAAAATGAAAAACAAAATAGGAAAAAATCTAACTTTGATTGTCTCAATAAGCTACAGACAAACTGATAGGGATACTATAGAGGTATTATACATGATATTGTAGAAGAACACTAATTATATGGGAAAAGGCCCAGGACAAATTGCTAAGGCAAGGCTAACTGAAAAATAGTATTGAAGGCATGACTGACTGACTTAGAAAATCAGACTAAACAAAAAGCAAAATGCTAACACAATTTTCTCTGGAAGATGTATTTAAAATTAAATTAAAATTTCTCATTTTATGCTTGGTTCTCTTTTCTCTTTCCAAATTTTTTTCAATAGGCATACATATTTTAATGAAGTATATCTGCTCTAAAATAATAAATTGTTTAAGTAAATATTCTTAGAGAATTTATAATATTCAAATTATGCAGTCCAAAATGTGTACCAGATATAGTTTATTACCTAGCACCTGATATCTTTCCCCAAAACATGAGTAATTTCTGAAGCATTAATGGTTTCTGAAAAGAGAAACTAAGTAGAAGCAAAATAAATGTCGAATAATGTAGCCTTTTTGCTATAAACAATTTGAAAATATAATGGAGAACAAACAGGAGAAGCTAACTGAAATAAAATTTTTTTAAGTTCTATTTAATGAGAAGCAATTTGGAAAGTAAGATATCTAAAGGAAAATTTTAAAATACTTTGAAATTAGGGAAACCCATACATCAGTGGCTTTAGGTTTCATTTACTGTTTCAGTGCAATAGAAAAGAAAAGCCAAATTGAACGGCCCTCATTTTTGTGACTTTATAGAAATAAAAGAAATAAAGAAAACCAAAAATAGTAAAAATAACTCCATGGAAATAAGCTGAACTGCAAATGTTTCTTTCCTGCTGATTTCAATTTGATGCCTCAAAATTGTATATTCTAGGAACCAATTCCCACCCCTTGAAAGACAGCTATTATAATTACTTTTATTTGCCTTTATATTAAAGTCAAATGGCTTGGAGAATCAAGTTGCGTGGTTAAATTTAGAGGGTTTCTCAGCTGAGGGCATCTGAGGCTGGGGCCACTGAAGTGTGAGATAACTAATAGAAAGGCTCGGTCACGGAGGGCACCCTGCAAATGATTGATTCTCAGATAAAGCCACACCTCAGATTTATTATGCTGTGTCTTCCACAAATAGCAGAAGCCTAATTACTCTGCCTATTGATTCTGCATGTAAAAACCACTGTGTTATATCCCATGGCCAGAACTTGTGAAAGTAATTTCATTCTAGAGTTTACTCACTAGCTAGGGCTATTTCATAATCGTGGATGCCCATCAGGAAAGTACTGGCAACATTGAAGCAATGCTAAAGGAGTAAATGCATATTTCTCTTTATGTGTAAACTTATGGAGAAACATTTCCTTCTTTTTAACTTTTTTTTTTTCATTTTTCCAACACTGGATAATTTCAGCGATTTCAGAATGATATGCAATTTTCATGGCCCATTCATTGGATTTTTGGATTACAGGCAAGTCAGAGTTAATGACTGTATTTATTTAAAATAAGGTTAGATGTTCCCAAATTTAAAATACTGAATCTCCTTTCTCAGCTAGTTTTCAGAATATTGCTGTTGAAAATAAACATCTTAAAAACAAGAACAATCATGGTCTTTTTACTTTTTACTTGTTGAACTCTTTATTTAATGGAGTGGTAAACCTTTGACTAAAATGTAAAGTGAAAATATATCATCTCAAAAACTGAAAGAAAGAAAAGGGGAGGGAGGGAGAAAGGGAAGAAAGGAAGTATCACTATATTTATTCTTAGAATTCTATCTGTGGGAACCAGGGCTGTGGCACTGCAGATTAAGCTGCCGCCTGCAGTGCAGGCATCCCATGTGGACACTAGTTCAAGTCCCAGCTGCTCCACTTCTGATTCAGCTCCATGTTGACGTGCCTGGTAAAGCAGTGGAAGATGTCTTAAGTCCCCGGGCCCCTGTACCCATGTCAGATACTTGGAAGAATCTCCTGGCTCCTGGCTTTGCCCTGACAAAGCCCGAATGGTTGTACCCATATGGAAAGTGACCCAGTGGACTGAAGATCGTCTGTCAGCCTGTCTCTCTCTCTCTCTCTCTAATTTTACTTTTCAAATAAATAAATAAATCTAAAAAAGGTTAAGAACTGAGAGCCCAGTTTGCATTTAGACTGGAGTTTAAAAAAAAAGCTGCCTCTATGAACTACAGTGAATCTCTTCCCTTTGTATAAATATCACAATAACATGAGAATTGATGAGAACTGTGTTGTAATAACCACGAATTTGCTGTGACCCTGAGAATCTAATGTATCAAGAAATTCCTTAAAAATTAAGTGTTTCTAATTTTGTTAAATATAAATGGATTATGGAAAACCAATGTAAAAGCATTTATAGTCTCAGGTGAAGAGGTTTTTTAACTCACTACAATTTCTAGTTTTTAGGTATATATATTTGTGATAGTAGTAATATTTGGGAATAATAATAGCAATAATCATGACAGCACTGAATTTAAGTTTACTTTTTTTAATTTCTTATTTTACAGGTCAATATCGTCATCCTAGTTTCCTGTCCAAAGTTGGTCTTTTTTAAAAACCATTCTATCTGTAAGAAGAACAGTAGGAATGCGTTCAAGCTAAACAATGTATTCTAAAGTGAAAATTCTTGTCTATCTTACCTGCAGACATATGCACGGCAAAAAAGCTTGAACTTTGTAACAATGAAAATAATAACATGATACTAATATTTTAGTTTATTTAATATTTTTTTTTTTTACAGGCAGAGTGGATAGTGAGAGAGAGAGAGAGAGACAGAGAGAAAGGTTTTCCTTTTTGCCGTTGGTTCACCCTCCAATGGCCGTTGTGGCCGGTGCATCTTGCTGATCCAAAGCCAGGAACCAGGTGCTTCTCCTGGTCTCCCATGCGGGTGCAGGGCCCAAGCACTTAGGCCATCCTCCACTGCCTTCCCGGGCCATAGCAGAGAGCTGGCCTGGAAGAGGGGCAACCGGAATAGAATCTGGCACCCCAACTGGGACTAGAACCCGGTGTGCCGGCGCCACAAGGCGGAGGATTAGCCAGTTAAGCCACGGCACCGGCCTAGTTTATTTAATAATTTCAAAGTTACACAAAACAAAAAATAAAAACTGTATTTTCTCCTAAACTTTGGTAAGATTAACTTCTGCCATGTTAGATAACCTAAACTTAACACAGAGATTTAAAAATATATCCTGTCGGAATAAGATCGAAGTTGGCGAACTCAAAAGGCTTCCAGAGCCTTGGCAACTCATGACTAGAGCCTAGGGAGATTACTGACGCCATAAACAAGAGTGTTAAATTGTTAAGTCAACAACAGGAGTCACTGTGTACTTACTTCTCATGTGGGATCTGTCCTTAATGTGTTGTACAATGTGAAGTAATGCTATAACTAGTACTGAAACAGTATTTTACACTTTGTGTTTCTGTGTGGGTGCAAACTGATGAAATCTTTACTTAATATGTACTAAATCGATCTTCTGTATATAAAGAGAATTGAAAATGAATCTTGATGTGAATGGAATGGGAGAGGAAGCGGGAGATGGGAGGGGTGCGAGTGGGAGGGAAATTACGGGGCGGGGGAAAGCCACTGTAATCCATAAACTGTACTTTGGAAATTTATATTTACTAAATAATATATATATATATATATATATATATATATCCTAAAGCACAAATACTATTCAAAGAATCAAGCCAATTTTTACGATGGTTAAACTGCTCTATTTGTCTTCTTATATTATTTATTGTTAATAATGCACAGACTTCTAAGTATTTATTTAGACACTTATTTCTCTCTTCCAGACTATACATCTTGGTTCTCATGGAGACAGTGGATGCTGGAATTAGAACATTCTAAAATTCTGTATTATTCCATATTCTATATTCCACAACCAAAAACATGATATTTCCAGCAGGAATTTTAGTTGTTGGTAACATAAAGCTTTTTTCTCACATGCTACCCTTATTTCCAGCCATTAAAAATGTTGTATTGAATTTACATCATCAAACCAAGCTGCCTTTATATATGCTTTCCTCTTTTACTCCCATTTAGTTGCTTTTATTAAAAAAGTCATTACCAGTGATTGTATTTCAGTCTTTCTTGTCATTTTAATTGTTTAGATCTTGCCCTCCAGTAGCTGAAGGATTACAGGAACCACAGCCCCTGAATTTTTCCTGGTTGCCAGTTTCATTTATAATTGAAAGTCATTTTTCCTGGAGATTTTACAGAAGTCTTCAAAAAGTAAATGGAAAATGTGCACTAGCTTTTAATTCCATATTTCATGAAGTTTTAAATCCTTTTATATGCTTTTACATGTTATGTAAAAATATATTCAGATAAAACTTTGCTTATAGTTTATGCTTTGAAGTATGTTAAAAATATGCTGTATCTTCCTCTGTAAAAAATATTGCATTTTGAAAGGCAATCTATTTTTTTTTACATGTACCATTGAAAATAATTTATTTTTGCCTAGATATTTTAGGGCTTTTGTTTAAAGGTCTAGTAATTTTTAATAAACTATTTCACCTTGTTGGTCATCGTGGGTAGATTTCTGTTTATTGTTTCAAATTTTCTTTCATATAAATATAAGAAATAAAACATTATCATAGTTCTTAAGTTTTTGAATATTTTTATAGGTGACTTTTTCTGTTTTCTTTGACTATCTTTTAAAAATTTATTTATGTATGCATGAGAGAGAGAGAGAGAGAGAGAGAGAGAGAGAGAGAAAGAGAGAGAGAAAAGAAAGGAGACAGAGAGCAAGAGAGAGCTCCACCTTCTGGTTCACTTCCTAAATGCCCACAATGGCTGGGGCTGAGCTGATGCCAAAGCCAGGAGCTCTAAATGCAATCCAGATCTCCCACATTCACTGGACTCATCAGTGCTGCCTTCAAGAAACTGCTCTACCAGAAGTTGCTGTCAGAAGCTGGGTAATGAACACAGGCAGTTGTCCTAAGTGCTAAGCTGAACACCCACTCCTGGTTATCTTTTCTCAAGGATCCTATTTTCTGTATGTTGGATATTCCTTTACTATCTTCAATATTCACCTCACTCTCTAACAATTTTTATCTCTTTATTTCATTTTGGTTTAATTTTTTTCCTCTTTTTCATAAGACATTGTCTGTTTTATCTTTATTTGGCTTTGGCTTAAATTTTTTCCTTTTTATCTTTTCTTTCTCACAAGATACTATCTGCTTTATTTAGTTTCTATTACGTTCTTTTCATTTTCTCTTAAAAATGATTTATTTCTAATTCTCTAGTTCTGTTGCCTAATTTCCATGTTTTTCTAATCATAAATTATTTTGCTAATCCCATTTTGAAGTAGAAGATTTTTTTTACCATTTTAATAGTAATTTTCACAAGCTTTAGGCAGGCCTAAAGCTTTTTCTAGTGTTTACTTTCTGTTAATGTGATTTCTTGAAGTTATATAAGAAGACATAGATAGCTTCTTTTTTTAAAAAAAAGATTTATTTATTTATTTGAAAGGTAGATACACAGAGAGAAAGAAAGAGAGAGGAGAGAGAGAGACAGAGAGAGAGACAGAGAGAGAGAGATCTTCCATCTGCTGGTTCACACCCCAAGTGGCTGCAATGCTGAGGCTGAGCCAGACTGAAGCCAGGAGCCAGGAGCTTCTTCCATTTGTCCCACATGGGTGCAGGGACCCAAGTAATTGGGCCATCTTCCTCTGCTTTCCCAGCTACATGAGCAGGGAGCTGGTTCGAAGTGGAGAAGCCAAGACTCAAACCTGTGCCCATATGGGATGCTGGCATTGCAGGTGCAGGCTTAACTTTCTATCCCATAGCATTGGCCCCTAGACAGCTTCTTAACTTTGTAGAGATTACTCTTTTTTTTCCTGTCACATGAAAATACAAAGCAGCTTGTTTTCTGGCTACAGTATTTTTCCCATTTTCCATTTCATTATTTCCCAGATGCTTTTTGATCATTTCCAGTAAAATATTCTGCAGGATTGCAATGTTCTTATAATCTCTGTCAGTACACATGGTTCAATCAAAAGTATGGATACTTAAAAATGTTAATGGAAAGTTCAAGGACATCAATTGTTATTGAATGGCTTCCTAGAGGTTGCCTACGTTGCTGTGTAGTTTAGCGATCATCAATAACTGGGCAGTGGTAGTACTCAACCACTTTACCTTAATGGGGCTTCTGTTCTCTATGGGTGGATTTATGTGTGGCTAGGAAGATGAAAGGTAAGGTTGTTTCCAAGCCTGTCTTGGATTTTACTTTGTAATGGGCTCTTCTCTTTCTCTGTTGCTTATCATACAGCTTCAGGTCAGTCAAGAGTGTGTGGGTAACTGAGGCCTTGCTGTTCTTTGCTGAGCATGTACCCTGCCTCAGCCATGAACCCGAGCTTGGTCTAGTTCTGTCATCGACTCTGCCCATTGAGACTTTAAACTACCTGGCAGAGAACGCCAAAGGAAAGCAGAACAGGAAAGAATGCCGCAGTTTCTTATTGTTCTTACCCCAGGCTCAGCAATATTTCAACATAAATGCTTCTGATTTTTATATAGCTTTTCTTTATTTTTAGAGTGTTAAATATTTTTTTTCTCTTCAAGTTTATATAATTATAGTTAGTTTAGTGGCAGGAGGATTGATTATCTTAATTATTCACTCAACCATAATAAAAAACCATCAACTTATTTTTTACTAAGATGTCATCAATGTAAGAAAAATAAATTCTATGAAACAAATTGTGTTGGAACAAGTTAATATTTATATTGGAAAAAAAATGAGCCTGCATCCTGACTTCATGCCATCTAGAAAAACAGATTTTAGATGGACCAAAGACCATCAAGGACTGTGGAACTTCTAGAAGAAGGCACAGGAAGTAACCTTCTTGAGCAAATAACTTTTTTTTAGAGAAGACTTGAGGAAACACAAATCATAAAAAATGTAAAATGAGGGGCTGGTGCTGTGGCGCAGCAGGTTAATGCCCTGGCCTGCAGTGCCGGCATCCCATATCGGCGCCAGTTCTAGTCCCGGCTGCTCCTCTTCCGATCCAGCTCTCTGCTATGGCCTGGGAAGGCAGTAGAGGATGGCCCAAGTCCTTGGGCCCCTGCACCCACATCAGAGAGTTGGATGAAGCTCCTGGCTCCTGGCTTCAGATCGGCACAGCTTTGGCCGTTACGGCCATCTGGGGAGTGAACCAGTGGATGGAAGACCTCTCTCTCTGTCTCTACCTCTCTGTGTAACTCTGATTTTCAAATAAATAAAATAAATCTTTAAAAAATGTAAAATTCAGCATTTTCAAAATGAAGACATGATTAAGAAAGCATAAAGCAAAACCACAATAAGGAAATTAGACAAAATTTTCAATACGTATATTTGAGAAACAACTCGATGAGGAAAGAACAAAGAATGCCTGAAAAATAAATGCAACAAGACCCAAAGCCAAATCTTGACGAGTAACAGACTTGAATGTGCATTTTGGAGATGACAATAATCACATGAAAATATATCCAACATTATAATTCATCACATCAGTGCAATGGAAAGTGAAATGGGAGAGAAATAAAACACTGGAATTGCTAAAATTAGTAAATCCAATAATACCAAATATTAAATAGAAAGTGAGGTACCTGGAATTGCCAACTATGGCAGTGGATGTAAGTGAGAAGACTGATGCTGCCAAATGTTGAAAAAGCAACTGGAACTCTAATACATTGTTTGTGGAAATGTAAAATAATGTTTGAGGGTGTCCTATAAAATTAAACATATATCCAACATATTATCTTGTGATTCTTCTCCAATTACTTACCCAAGAGAAATGAAAACATATTTCACAAAAACTTGTACAAGGTTGCTTTTGGAAGTCTTATTAATGATAACGGAAACTGGTATAATCCATATGATGATGAAAAAGAGGGAAGATAAACAAATTGTAGTGGAATCACACAATAGAATAGCATTCAATGTTATGGACAGTAATGGAGCAACAGTAGGAAGAAATAAAGTACTAAACAAGTCAACAATACACATTTCAAAAACCCATTGAGTGAAGGAATTCAGACATAAAATAATATGCATAGTGTGATTGTATTTATAGAAGTCCAAGTATATGCTTAAGACACTCTACAGAGCTATAAATCAGAATTCTATGGAAATCTGACTGGAAGGAGACACAAGTGAAATTTCTTTGGGCAATGTAAATTCTGTATCTCATTTTAGGTGGTTGCTTAATGAGTATATTTTCAGAACTCAAAGACCTGGAGTAAAGGTTTGTGAATTAAGTGCAATTATAAAAAATAAATTGTATGGAAAAACATAGGTTAATCAAGTTGGTCTTTTATATGCATCTAAATAAAACTTCAGAGTATAAACTTTGGTAAAAATCTGAAGAATCAGATTTGGAGACAAAAATTGCATTTCAGCACATTGTTTCCTGCCTTTGTAAACATCTGACAAAAGCACAAAACACTAAGTGATAGCCAATGTGAAGGATTAAAGGGGCACCTCAACCTAAACTCTATGTAATATCACTTGTAATAACTACTATAAAGTGGTAAAAATCATAAGGAGAAAGAAATGTTGTGGTAGTACAAGAGAGCAAAAAATTACATGCTGGTAAGACAATACTTGAAAAAGTATTAACAAAAGAGGTAGAAGTTAACCTATGGGAAGATATTTACAATAACAGTTTCTTATATCAAGTTTATATTCAGAATTACACAGTACATTAAAGCTATTTTCCCTAGCACTAGCAAAATAGATTCTGCTTCTGTTTTATGTTCTGGTTTAATGAATAGAGGTATTTTGTAAAGGTTAATGTCATTTCAAGATGCTCACATCCTGAGGCACCATTCTGACAACTTTCCATGTTTCCGAAATGAAAAGAAGCTACTTTTAAGAGACACCCCAGTAAATGAGGCACAGCTTATATAGCATGTAGTAATCTCAGATAAGTGGAACAAGAATTTTAAAATATGAAAGTAAGGCTGTGAGATACACTTTCCTAATTATTTGTCTTGTGTTTTCCACATTTTGTATGCATATGCAGTGAGCAAATTATCTGGCTATGGTGAGGATGGAAGTTCATTCCCATAAAAAACCTACACCTCTTTTTTTCAAAGAATCTTAGAAGAAGTATTTCAGGGCAGGCCAACAGGCAATGAATTTTTAACTTCTCCTTTCAGTTGCGATGTCCCATCAGCTGTGGTAGTTTTGTACAGGCATCAATCACTGGCATCTGATTCTTCCTGATAAATATAGCAATTTTGTCTTTCCAGAGTTAAGCACTGGAAATTAGAGATTAATTTCTGCAAAATTACTAGATCAACAAGTGCAGTTTCCAGAGAAAGTGACCAAGCTGTCTTAGGCTCTCACAAGGCTATTTTTGTCAGACCTATGTGTTGGACTCACAAATATTGATAAGAAATTGATTAGACTTGAGGGGAATGGGACTGAGAGGTGGCTCTGCTGATATCATTGCGAATTCTCAGCAGCAGTTTTTCATCATGTGGACTAACAGCAATTGGGCTTACAGGAACTCCTTGAGACCGTGGATCCCTAAGCATCCCTACAAAGCAAGTCAGGCTGATTTGTGTGTTTTCAGGACTTCTCATTCCTGCTGTCCTACTGTTACTAAGCTCACTTCAAAGTGACAGGAGTGGCTGGGATCCATCTCTGCCTAATCCAGTAATTGAGACTCTGGCCACAGCCAGCATCCCCTGCCCTGTCCACTGCCCAGATAATTGCTGTGACATTTCATTTCTCTCTTCTCTGAAGAAACACTCAGGCAGAAAGCGCATTCTTCTAGAAAGCGCCCCAGGCCCTCAGTTACAGGATGATTGCAGCTCACAAGCCCGTGGCCAGCTCCTTGCCTGCACGGTTGAGGGCTGCTTGCACAGCGTGATTACTCAGAGGAAAAATCCGCTGGGGCAGATACACAGAGTTGTTGCTCTCCTCTTTCCCACTTGTTAGGAGGTGGCTCAGAGCAGATAAAGTGTCTCATTAAAGATCACTACTCTCAGTGCCGCAACGCATCCTATTTATCCTGCCGGCCCAGTGGATAACATTTCCACACAGCCTGTCACTCAGCGAGTTCAGTTTGTATAATGAAAACGAACTTTGTAATCAAAGAGTCACTGGCACCTTGAATAATGCACAGTCGGTGTTCAGGGAACATTTGTTAAAGAATACAAACATCAGAGAATTGGACCCTGATCTTGCGTTAAGCAATGTTCTGAGAGATTTTTGTCTTTTCTGTCAACTTTTTCTGGTCACTGGTTTATGCTATGTTTTAGTGTATCCCTATTAAGATTCACAAAATGTCCACGTCTACTTCAAAATATAAACAGCTTCTTAGCTGTAGAAATATCCTCAGACCTTCATCCCATGTTTTGAATGAGGATTTCGATGACTGTTGTAAAACATATTCCAAATGGAAGAGATTGAAGAGCTCAGCATTTTCAAGCCTAGATGACCTCTAATCACGTGGTATGCATCTTACATGAGAACCGTACAGCCCAGAGAGTGTAATCAGCTCGTCCAGGGTTGTTCCAAGACGGATGACCAGAGTGGAATACAAACCCAAGTGTCCAAACACCCACAGTAGTGCCCTTTACATCGTATCTGTCAATAGGGAATGATGAATGCGGTGATGAAGATGAAAACATTCCTCAAATTATTAGGGATCTGTCCTGAAATATCAGTTTATGAAATAAGACACATGACCGATACTGCTGCCAGTATTCCCAAGCCCCAGTACCGCTTCATTCTAAAAAACGCAGTCTTAGATTTTATAGCTGAAAAATCTTAATGATGCAAAAATGTATTTGGTAGGTTTGGAAATTTGCTTTTCGTTGGCTAATTGCATGAATGTGAATCTCTGCCAGGGAGGTCATGCTTGCTCACAACATTACAAGAAGAAGCTACTTTTGCAGGAACTAAGCTGACGTATCTTTGGATATTCAATAAAGCTATTCACAACCAGTAAGTATTGGGCATATTGGGGGTGCTACACATGAGTTGGTATTTGGTTAAATTTAATGCCCATGATATCACAGCATCTCAGCAAAACCATAGAAAATGCCTCAATTTCACTGAGAGCGGCTTTTACCTTTCAATCCCATTGAGCTTTAGTCCTGTAGTTCTCAGTGTAGATGTTTCTTTTTTTCAAGGAAACATGGAAATTTAATTTCTTCCTTGATTCCTTATGTTCCCCCAGAAAAGGTAAAGATGTTGGGAACTGTTAATGCTTCTCAGAAATCTTCCCTTTTTTCTCTAGTAGTGGAAGAAACTCAGAAAACTTGGGTTTAAATTCTTGCTGTTACCTGCACAGTTAAATACTTTAATTCTGACCTCCATTTCCTTCCTCAGGCCCTCATATAGTCTAGCATGCCCTTTAGAATATACTGAATATGGCCGGCGCCGTGGCTCAACAGGCTAATCCTCCGCCTTGCGGCGCCGGCACACCGGGTCCTAGTCCCGGTCGGGGCACCGATCCTGTCCCGGTTGCCCCTCTTCCAGGCCAGCTCTCTGCTGTGGCCAGGGAGTGCAGTGGAGGATGGCCCAAGTGTTTGGGCTCTGCACCCCATGGGAGACCAGGAGAAGCACCTGGCTCCTGCCATCGGAACAGCGCGGTGCGCCGGCCGCAGTGCGCTACGGCGGCGGCCATTAGAGGGTGAACCAACGGCAAAGGAAGACCTTTCTCTCTCTCTCTCTCTCTCTCTCTCACTGTCCACTCTGCCTGTCAAAAAAAAAAAAAAAAGAATATACTGAATAAAATAAAACACTATTTTGTAAACAACGGGTGCCAATGCAACCCTACCCACAAATTTAAAGTGGGCTCTGGAAGTGTGAGGAATGGGCAGGATGCCACTTAGTGAGGATCGTCGTGCAGTGATCAGTCAACTGGACTCTGCTGTCTATAGCCTGAATTCATTATCCATTTATGATTGTGCCATCTGTTGGATTTAAGATGGGTAGAAAATAGTGTATGCCTGGGATAGTGTCTTGCATTTGTAAATAATAAACTTATATGCTGATTCTATTTTAAATAAAATGATGTCTTTGTGTTTGTATTAAACTTCTAGGAACTGTAACCCAAAGAATACAGTCAAAATTTGAAAATTCACCTGCGAGCTTTAAGTCAACCTTGTGATGAGTTAAGCTTCCTGTCTGCAAAACAGTCCACAAATGACACAACTGCTTAACACTGCAGTGCTGTTTTCTTTTTGCCAAAAATAGGAGATTTATTTATTTTTTTAAACTTTTATTTAGTAAATATAATTTTCCAAAGTACAGTTTATGTATTACAATGGCTTTTCCCCCCCATAACTTCTCTCCCACCTGCACCCCTCCCATCTCCCTCTCCCTCTCAGGAGATTTAATAAATACAAAGTAAAGTGATGATACAACTAACTGTTTCTAATATATTGGATATTTATTTCAATATTCATAGAAGATGGCTGGCTATAAAGATGAATATATTTTGCCCTTAATTTCTCATTTTCAATCATGCAGTCTATATTTTAATAGACTGTACTAATTTTCTCTGGAAACAATTATTTCTTGTTTTTATGTAATTTGCATAGGTTTTTACTATTTCCTGAAAGATTATTTACCTGAGTGATCTAGGACAAAAAAACCTGGAAGAGGATGTAATATGTTGTAATTTTTTTTTTTTTTTTTTTTTTTTTTTTTGATAAATTTCTTATTTATTCATCTTGCCTTTAGGCTAGCTTTTTTTTTTTTTTTTAACTTTTATTTAATGAATATAAATTTCCAGTGTACAGCTTATGGATTACAATGGCTTCCCCCCCCCCCAATAACTTCCCTCCCACCCGCAACCCTCCCCCCTCCCGCTCCCTCTCCCCTTCCATTTGCATCAAGATTCATTTTCAATTCTCTTTATATACAGAAGATCAATTTAGTATAAAGATTTCAACAGTTTGCACCCACATAGAAACACAAAGTGAAACACACTGTTTGAGTACTAGTTATAGCATTAAATCACAATGTACAGCACATTAAGGACAGAGATCCCACATGAGGAGCAAGTGCACAGTGGCTCCTGTTGTTGACCCAACACATTGACACTCTAGTTTATGGCGCCAGTAACCATCCTAGGCTGTCGTCATGAGTTGCCAAGGCTATGGAAGCCTTCCAAGTTCACCGACTCTGATCATATTTAGACAAGGTCATAAAAGACAGAGTGAGGATAGTAACCAATGATCCTAAGAGTGGCATTTACCAGGTTTGAACAATTATACAGCATTAAGTGGGGAAGAGGACCATCAGTACACACATGTTGGGAGTAGAGCCATTGGTGGTAGAGTAGAGGTTATGATTACAAAGGAATGAGGCCCAAATGCGCTAGACAGGGTCTAGAACAAAGGACAGAGTCATTATTAGAGGAGCTAAGAAAGGTGCTGTCTAAGCTACAATGAAGTTTTCTGATTGAGAGGCAAATAGAACCTGATAGAAGGGGCTTGATAATAATCTGGTGGGCTTTAGGCCTTGTAAATTCAGAGGCCCAGACCTATCTATCTCTTCACATGGGGTATATCCTAAGGGAGGTGTGAACCTCCTAGGGGAAGGCACTCTGTTGACTTTCATTACTTGGCTGGCCTGGGAGGAGAGCTGGCCAGGTAAAGGCAGGTGGCATCTCTAACAAGAAATGTACAGTTCTGCCTGCAATGTTGCTGACCCTACTTGACCATCCCCTCAGCTGTGGTCAAGGAGGGAATATGTTGTAATTTAAAGCCTGAAGGATCAAGTCATCTTATTCTTGCCGGGAGAGATTTGCTTACATCCTAGGATAAGGTTCACAGTTGGACTCCAACCGTGCATTTTTTCAAATATGGCCAACAACTGGAAACCAGGATCCGAACATCTCCTATAGATTTTAGAAATTCAAAAAGCCTTACAGTCTTTCTTTAATGCAATAGCAGAGTTAATTATAAGCATTTTCTAAATTTTATAATTTAGTGGTCCTCAAAGACACTGTTTTTAAATGGCAGGCGTGCCTAAAGCTTCTGCTAGAATAGGGGACATGTTCCCCTTTGAGAAAATCTCTGTTGTAGAGGACTTGGGGGTTCACCAGCACCTCTCAGTCGTCTCTGAGGCTCCTGATCTTGTACCTTCCCTGCAGTGGAAAGAGGAATCTGCAGTCCCTTTTCATTCAAGTGCATGGGGAGTCTTTGTTTTCTAGAAAGAGTGAGTATCCCCTGAGATCAGACTGCACTTCCCCTAAGGTCCTCACGGTGGTGTAGAGGGCTTGGTAGCAGGACACCTGCCAGAAATTCAACTTAAGAAGAAAAAAACACTTAAAATGTATTTGGAAAAAAATTTATTCAGAACACGAGACTCAAATACTTCTAGCTGAACTCTGAATGGTTAGCCATAGTTAGATTTGTAAAACACTGTATTTCCTATATTTAATCTGTTAGGTGTGATTGATACTGGTACATTGATATGATTTTGAAAGAATATTGACAAGTACTCTTGTAAAACATTTTATTAAAATGTTGTTAGGTATGGAGCCAGCACTATGGCGTAGAAGGTTAAGCCTCTGCCTACAGTGTTGGCATCCTATATGGAGGCTGGTTCAAGTCCTGGCTGCTCCACTTCCAATCCAGCTTTCTGCTAATGTGCCTATGAAAGCATCAGAGGATGGCCGAGTACTTAGGCCCCTGCACCCACATGGGAGACTCAGAAGAAGCTCCTGGCTCCTGGCCTTGGCCTGGCCCAGCCAATGGGGCCAGGAATCTCTCTCCCATTTCTCTCTCTCTCTCTCTCTCTCTCTCTCTCTCTCTCTCTCCCTTTCCCTCTCCCTCTTCTCTGTATCTCCTCTGCCTTTCAAATAAATAAATAAATCTTCAAAAAATGTTATGTTAAGTAACATGGACAATTTCATGTGTTCAATTGTTTACCACAATATAAAACAAGAGTACAATTAAAGTAAATTATAGCAGTTTCTTATCTTGTGCTGAACTATTACAACTTACAAAGATAATATAGTTTTCTCTGTTTTTAAATTGTGGTTATAGCACAAATATACACATATACCTGATCAAGATATAATCAAAATCCATTTTATTTAAAGTATAGTTGTTTTGTCAGAATTTAGGAAGCTTTACCAATGTAATGTAAGCATTTAATTTTGGTATACAAAGAACAAAATAGAAAAAAAAAACCAAAAATACAGGACTCCAATTATTTTAAAGCCAGATTTCTCTCTGTCTCTCTCCCTCCCTCCCTCTCTCTTTCTCTCTCTATCACACACACATACATTTACCATGCATTATTTCATTAGAAAATATTTAATGATTTATATAAACCCAATGGATAAGTACTGGAAAATAAAGAATTCAGAATTAGTGGGATCAAAATTGTACTGCCTTCCTTTTTCACCATGGTCATGCATACTTGGACTCATGATCATGTTTGCTATCCAAATATATAGTCTTGGTTATTTCTATTTGACAGCACTTTAAAAAAGTAATATCAAGATGTTATTCATCCTTAAGGAACTGCAATAAATGTCACTAATTTAACATTTTAAGGAAATGTTTATTGGGAACACCATCCATGTTAAAAACGAGCTGGAGTGATATATACTCTATTGTATTTTAATGAGTCACATTATCTCTGTACTTTAGTTATCCAAGGAAAACATTTCCATTATTTCATGAGTTAGCCTTGTTAAATGTGAAAGAAAACATGGGGCAGCTTAACCAATTTTTTTATGCTGCTCATTTATAGATTGGAACATATTGAAGAAGTAAATGATACAGCTATTTATCATCAGGCATTCTGCCTTCATTACTGGGTGATTCTGTTACTGAAGTGGGTATGTTTAAGTGGCATTATGATTACAATTTACACATTCTGATTACGCTACTGCATATTGTTTCATGCCAGCCACTTTTGCCGGGGTTCCAAATGATCAGTCAGGACCCATTAGATAGCTTTACTCGCCAAGTTTAAATGAGTCACATGCTTAACATTATCTTAATGCACCTACTCCTTAATTTTTTAAATATGCTATATAACATTGGAAACTTGAATTCCACACTTTTGTTGAGTCTACACAATGAAAATGGAACTGAGCTCCTTAATTTCTTCTGTTTTACAATTCTTCCCATTTATGCTTATAAATTCTGACTACACTGTGCAAGTAAATCAGGCATTGTTTTGTTTGTGAACTACAGAGTTGTCTGGGTGAGTGAGAGGAAGCCTTAGGAGAGTCCCAGATTCTCAATGATATTTGTACAAACAACCAGCAGTGTACTGATGCTGTTACTTTGTTAATCCTGCTTTGTGTGAAGAATATCGGGGCACTCAGTTCAATACAGAACAGACTTAGATTATCCTTGGTTACTCTAGAAACCCATTAACTCTTAAGAGTGGAGAACACAGAAGTGGAAACAGGGAGCAGGCAGTTAGCCTTGAGTTAAGATGTCCACATCCGACATCAGAGTGCCTGGGTTCTATTCCAAGCACTAACTCCGGACTCCATTTTCCTGACTCTGGGAAGCTGCCTCCTGCTCGCATTAAGTTCCCAGTTCTTCGCTTTGACCTGGTCCACCCCTGGGCTGTTGTGAACATTTGGGGAGTAAACCAGCTGATAGAAACTCTCTCCTCTCTTTCTCTGTATGTGTGTCTGCTCTCAAAAAATAAAAATAAAATATATTTATTCTTTTGAGAAATGCCAGTGGAGAGCCTTTGCTCATTCCTTAACTGAATTGCTTTTTTAAATGTTGAATTTTTTTAGTTACTTCTATGATTGTGAATATTGATCCCACATCAAACCAGTCACTTGCAAATATATTCTCCCATTCTGTCAAATGGCTCTGCATTCTTGGTTGTTTTCTTTGCTGTGCAGAAACTTCTGAGTTTGATATAATCCCATTTGTCTCGTTTTGTTTTTGTTGCCTATGCTTTTGGGATCTTTTTTTTTTTTATGGAGGTTTTTTGTTTTTGGTTTTTTTTTTCAAACACAAGAGGCGGTTTATTTACATTTTGCGCAAAACAGACCCCTCCCTCCTGAGAGAGCGAGGTGCCGGACGAGGGTTACAGGCAGTATTTAAAGGCAAAAACCACAAAATTATCTTAAGCAAGTGAATACAAAGGGGAAGGGGATTTTTGTTTACAGCAGTTTCACTTATCTTAGTATACAGCAGTTTTACTTATCTTAACCATTGCACAAGGGGGGTTTCCATAGTGGATTAACCAGTTTGCATTCCCACCAACAGTGGGTTAGTGTCCCTTTTCCCCCACATCCTCTCCAGCATCTATTGTTGGTAGATTTCTGAATGTGAGCCATTCTCACCCGGGTGAGGTGAAACCTCATGGTGGTTTTAATTTGCATTTCCCTGATTAGTAGTGATCTTGAATATTTTTTCATGTGTCTGTTGGCCATTTGGTTTTCTTCTTTTGAAAAATGTCTATTGAGGTCCTTGGCCCATCTCTTAAGTGGGTTGTTTGTTTTGTTGTTGTGGAGTTTCTTGATTTCCTTTTAGATTCTGGTTATCAACCCTTTATCTGTTGCATAGTTTGCAAATGTTTTTTCTCATTCCGTCGGTTGCCTCTTCACTTTCCTGACTGTTTCTTTTGAAGTACAGAAACTTCTCAATTTGATGCAATCCCAAATGTTAATTTTGGTTTTGACTGCCTGTGCTTCTGAGGTATTTTCCAAGAAGTCTTTGCCTGTACCTATATCTTGCAGGGTTTCTCCAATGCTCTCTAATAATTTGATGGTTTCAGGTCGTAGATTTAAGTCTTTAATCCATGTTGAGTGAAATTTTGTGTAAGGTAAAAGGTAGGGGTCTTGCTTCATGCTTCTGCATGTGGAAATCCAATTTTCCCAGCACCATTTATTGAATAGACTATCCTTATTCCAAGCATTGCCTTTGGATCTTTGATCAAATATAAGTTGGCTGTAGATGTTTGGATTGCTTCTTGGTGTTTCTATTCTGTTCCATTGGTCTATCCATCTGTTTCTGTACCAGTACCATGCTGTTTTGATCAAAACTGCCCTGTAGTATGTCCTGAAATCTGGTATTGTGATGCCTCCTTGGTTAAGTTTATTCCAAGGTATTGATTGTTTTTGTAGCTATTGTGAATGGGATTGATCTTAGAAGTTCTTCCTCAGCCATGGCATTGCCTGTGTATACAAAGGCTGTTGATTTTTGTGCATTGATTTTATATCCTGCTACTTTGCCAAACTCTTCTATGAATTCCAATAGTCTCTTAGTAGAGTTCTTTGGATCCCCTAAATACAGAATCATATCATCTGCAAGAGGGATAGTTTGAATTCTTCCTTCCCAATTTGTTTCCCTTTAATTTCTTTTTCTTGCCTAATAGCTCTGGCTAAAACATCCAGAACTATATTGAATAACAGTGGTGAGAGTGGGCATCCCTGTCTGGTACCAGATCTCAGTGGAAATGCTTCGAACTTTTCCCCATTGAATAGGATGTTGGCCGTGGGTTTTTCATAAATTGCTTTGATTGTATTGAGTAATGTTCCTTCTATACCCAGTTTGCTTAGAGTTTTCATCATGAAAGGGTGTTGTATTTTATCGAATGCTTTCTCTGCATCTACTGAGATATTCATATGGTTTTTCTTCTGCAGTCTGTTAATGTGGTGTATCACGTTGATTGTTTTGCAAATGTTGAACCATCCCTGCATACCAGGGATAAATCCTACTTGATCTGGGTGGATGATCTTTCTGATGTGTTGTTGCATTCTATTGGCCAGAATTTTGTTGAGGATTTTTGCATCTATGTTCATCAGGGATATTGGTCTGTAATTCTCTTTCAATGCTGCATCTTTTTCCAGCTTAGGAATTAAGGTGATGCTGGCTTCATAGAAAGAATTTGGGAGGATTCCCTCTTTTTCGATTGTTCTGAAGAGTTTGAGAAGAATTGGAGTTAGTTCTTCTCTAAATGTCTGGTAGAACTCAGCAGTGAATCCATATGGTCCTGGGCTTTTCTTTGTTGGGAGGGCCTTTATTACTGTTTCAATTTCTGTCTGAGTCATGGGTCCGTTTAGGTTTTCTATGTCTTCCTGGTTCAATTTAAGTAGGTTGTATGTATCCAGGAATCTGTCCATTTCTGACAGATTTCCGTTTGCTGGCATACAAGTCCTTGTAGTAATTTCTGATGATTCTTTTTATTTCTGTGGTGTCTGTTGTTACATTTCCTTTTTCATCTCTGATTTTATTGATTTGTGTCTTTTCTCTTCTTTTTTTAGTTAGTTGGGCCGATGGAGTGTCAATTTTGTTCATTTTTTCAAAAAACCAGCTCCTCGTTTGGCTCATTTTTTGTAATTTTTTTTTTTTGGGTTCAATCCTGTTGATTTCTTCTCTGATTTTAATTATTTCTCTTCTCCTACTAGCTTTGGGTGTGGTTTGCTACAGATTTTCTAGATCCTTGAGATGACTTGAAAGCTCATCTATTTGGTGCCTTTGCAATTTCTTGATGTAGGTACCTATTGATATAAACTTTCCTCTTAACACTGCTTTTGTTGTATCCCATAGGTTTTGGTATGTTGTGCTGTTATCCTCATTTACTTCCAGAAAATTTTTGATTTCTCTTTTAATTTCCTCTATGGCCATTGTTCATTCAGGATCATGTTGTTCAATCTCCATGTGTTTGCATATGCTCTAGGGATTCCCGAGTTGCTAATTTCCAACTTCATTCCTTTGTGGTCTGAGAAGCTACATCGTATGATTCTAATTCTTTTGAATTTGCTGAGACTTGCTTTATGGCCTAGTATGTGGTCAGTCCTAGAGAAGGTTCCATGTACTGCTGAGAAGAATGTAAAGTCTTTAGATGTAGGATGAAATGTTCTGTAGATATCTGTTAGATCCATTTGGGCTATACTGTCTCCTTGTTGATCTTCTGTCCTGTTGATCTGTTTATCTCTGAGAGTGGAGTATTGAAGTCCCCCAGTACTATTATATTGGGGTCTAAGTCTACCTTTAAGTCCCTTAACAAGTCTTTTAAATAAACTGGTGCCCTGCAATTAGGTGCATATACGTTGATAATCGTTATATCCTCTTGTTGAATGCATCCCTTAATCATTATATAGTACCCCTCTTTGTCTCTCCTAACAGTTTTTGTGGTAATGTTTGCTGTCCAATATTAAGATGGCTATGCCCGCTCTTTTTTCATTTCTGTTGGCATGGTATATCTTTTTCCAGCCTTTCACTTTCAGTCTGTATGCATCATTGTTGGAAAGATGTGTTTCTTTGTTTGTTTTTGTTTTTTTTTTTTTTGACAGGCAGAGTGGACAGTGAGAGAGAGACAGAGAGAAAGGTCTTCCTTTTGCCGTTGTTTCACCCTCCAATGGCCGCCGCGGTAGCGCGCTGCGGCCGGCGCACCGCGCTGTTCCGATGGCAGGAGCCAGGTGCTTCTCCTGGTCTCCCATGGGGTGCAGGGCCCAAGCACTTGGGCCATCCTCCACTGCACTCCCTGGCCACAGCAGAGAGCTGGCCTGGAAGAGGGGCAACCGGGACAGGATCGGTGCCCCGACCGGGACTAGAACCCGGTGTGCTGGCGCCGCAAGGCGGAGGATTAGCCTGTTGAGCCACGGCGCCGGCCAAGATGTGTTTCTTATAAGCAGAAAAAGATGGGTTTTTTTCCTCAATCCAACCAGCCAATCGGTGTCTTTTAACTGGACAGTTCAGGCCATTAACGTTCAATGTGACTATTGAGATGGAGTAACTTTGCCCTGCCATCTGCCAAAGATATTTTATAATCTATGCTTTGAGCTTCCTGTGATCTTTTGCTGTGAGGTTTCCTCCCTTTACCTTCTTTCATATTGATGACCGTGTTTCTGTGTTTCTGTTTGTAACACATCTTTAAGCATCTTTTGCAGGGCTGGACGAGTGGCGACAAATTCTTTCAATTTCTGTTTGCTGTGAAAGGTCTTTATTTCACCTTCATTCACAAAGGAGAGCTTTGCAGGATATAATATTCTGGGCTGGCAGTTTTTCTCTCTTAGTACCTTGGCTATGTGTCGCCATTCCCTCCTAGCTTGTAGGGTTTCTGGTGAGAACTCGGCTGTGAGTCTAATTGGAGATCCTCTGAGAGTAATCTGGCATTTCTCTCTTGCACATTTTAGGATTTTTTCTTTATGTTTCAGTGTGGTGAGGATCTCTTTTGGTCATGTTTATTAGGGGTTCTATGAGCTTCCTGTACTAGGATGTCTCTGTCCTTCTCCAAACCTGGGAAATTTTCTGCTAGTATGTCACTGAAAAGGCCTTCTAATCCTTTGTCTCTCTCCATGCCTTCAGGAACTCCTAGAACCCAAATGTTGGTTTTTTTAATAGTATCCTGTAGATTCCCGACAATATTTTTTAGATTTCTGATTTCCTCTTCTTTTCTTTGGTTTGCCTGTTTCCTTTCCTGTTCTCTGTCTTCTAAGTCCGATATTCTCTCTTCTGCTTCACCCATTTTGTTTTTAAGTCTCTCTAATGTGTTTGTCATTTGATCTATTGAGTTCTTCATTTTATTATGGTTTCTCATCACTATCACAGTTTCATGTTCTACTAGTTGTTTCATTTCATTTTGATTCCTCCTTAATATTTCATTTTCGTGATAGAGATTCTCTATCTTGTCCATTAAGGATTTCTGTAGTTCAAGAATTTGTTTTTGAGAACTTCTTAATGTTCTTGTCAATTTTTTGAGATCCACTTCTTGCATTTCCTCTATCTCTTCATCTTCATAATCTTGGATTGGGGTGTCTTGTTCATTTGGGGGCATCATAGTGTCTTCCTTGCTCTTGTTACCTCGGTTTCTGCATTTGTTGTTTGGCATATTGGAGATAATCTTTTTTTTTTTTGCTGTGGTTTTTTTTCTCGTTATACTCTGCCTCTAGATTAAGTGGGCTGTCTGCTTTGATGGATCCTTAGATGCCTGATGGGTGTGGCCAGAGAGTTCTATTTGATTCTTCAGGTTTAAGGGTGTGCCAAAGGTGACTCACCCAGATTGTTCTCTCCCTCACTCGCTCTCTCTTTTTTCTTTTCTTTTTTACTCAGTTGGGAAGTAATTCAGCACAGCTGCGTGGAATTGAGGGTTTTTGAAATATGGCCTTTGTGGGTATTCGTTTGATCTACCCCTGGGACCACCCAAAGAGTTTATGCAGCCCTCAATGTGTTCTCAGATTTCTCCACAGTCTCTCACCGGGTTGCCAAGGTTACAGAGTTTGTGTACTCGGTGAGTTCTCTCGCCCCCCCTCGGATTTTCACAGTCTCAGATCGTTAGCTCCACCTACTTTCACTAGATTCTAACCTCCTGTTATTTCTCCCTACCAGATTCAAGTTTTTCTGCTTGGCTACTCACAGTTGCTGCTTTACATATGTAAAATGGTGCCTGCTCTTTGTCTTGCTCAGCTTTCTAAGGTGCATGGAGAGAGAGGCTAGTGTCTGTGCCGTTGCCCCTTATTTATTCGTTTTTTTTTTTCTCTCTCCTCCAGTCAGCCTGGTGAACTTTCCCCAGTGGGGCCTCCACCAATGTCTCGGGTTTCTGAGGTTTTTGTCTTACCTCCCCTTCCAGCACTGGCGAGATTCTGCGGCTTGGCTCCTGCGGCTGGGCTTCCATGTGGTGGGCTCCCCGTGGGTCCTCTGTCGTGCTTTTGGGATCTTATCTGAAAACTGGCTGAACACATGTTTTCCTAACTTATGATTTTACATTTAGGATCATTGTTGAGTTGATTTTAATATGTGGTGAGAGATGAGTTTCTAAGTTCATTTTTCCACATTTGACTATCCAATTTTGCCAGTACCATTTATTGAAACTATCCTTTTAAAAATTAGATTATTTGTTTTTTTTGATACACAATAATTGTACATATTTATGGAGTACATAAATAAAGTATGTAGAAATGATCTTCCTTTCACATGGAAATACAAAAATTAGAAAAATACAAGTAAAAGGTTGATGAGTGGATCTTGCCAAGATTCCTCTGACTAGTAAAACCTGCTAGGGCTACATGGAGGGCCAAATTATCAAGAGTCTTAACTAAGGCCCAGTGTTTACAGAATGCCATGCAGGTAACAACAGGACACATATATTGGTTGTGTAGGAAGCACTATTGTTACATAGCTACATAAGCCAGAGGTAAATTCTGCAATAATGTTGAAAATAGATCTCAAGAGCCAACAAGTTTTTTACTACAGTTATCAGAGGTTAGCTATGATTTTTATCCTTTTAAGAAGAAAAGATGTTTTTCTCACATATTCTGTGGGACGTGGAGGAGTAGCCAGGGAACCCTTGATCTGAGGGCTCATGGGGTGAGGCAGTGCAGGGCAGTGTGTGCTTTGCTCTTAGTCTGTGACAGCGTTTCTCACACTTGTTAAAACAAAACATGGCCAAGTCATGGTCCAACCTCAAATAAGAAATCCTGGAGCTGAGCTATTGCATATGTTTTTGTAAGTTTTATAGTATAATTTAGATATAGAAAAGTGAACAACCCTGAGTGTAGGTCAATGAATTTCCACTGCATCACCCAAACCAAGAAACAGAATATAACCAGAAAGCCAGTGGTCCTGGCAGATCATCTGGTAACTGCCGCCCACACTACTGTTAGAATAACTCTGTCTTAACTGTCATGTCATGGATTAGCTTGCTCTGTTTGTGACTGTATATAAATGCAAATGTGGAGTGTGTAATATTTTATATGTGGGTTCTTTTGCTCAATAAGGTTATTTGTCTTCATGTTTACATGTAGTTGTAGTTTGTTGATTCTGCTTTCTATATTGAGTTCTACTGTTTGAATATGCCATGTTTATTTATCCAATGCACTGTAAGTGGACATTAGGATTAGGCACACCTTTGTCTATTATGAATAGTTCTGCCAAGAATATTCTTTCCATATCTGTTATAAATAAATATATGCAAATTTCTGTTGACTGTAAGCCTGGGAATGGAACTTCTGGATCCATGAATATGCATAGGTTCAGCCTTCTTAGACATTGATGATCCGTTTTTCCTAAGTGGCTGTGTCAGTTTCTACTTCACAAAACACAGCATGAGAGTGTTGGTTGTTCCACATCCTTGCCAATAGTTGATACTGTGTTTCTTATGTTTGCCATTCTGATGGGTCTGGTTGGTTTGGTGTTGATTCTAATGCATGCTTAAGGTTTACAATGCGGACAGGTATCCCCACACTTGAACCTCTTCTGACAGTAAACTAGAGTGGTTCTTGAAGAAGAAATAAAAGGGAAGTAGACATGACTAATCCTGCCATGTGCCAGTGTCCTTTCTTCTGTCTATCCTATAAGAGCAGAACATATCAGACCAGGGTATTTCAAAGCACAAGCTATCTGTTAGTAAGATGATACTTTAAAATTGCTTTCATTTTATTCCCAACAAGCTGAAATATGCTTAAATAAAGAGATGTGTGCACTTCAAATTGTTTGCAGAAAAATGAAATTAAAATATATGTGTCTCTCTGGCCTCAGAATCAGCCCTTAAGGCATTCGGATCTGGCTGAAGAGCCCATGAGAGGATTTCAGGCATGGAAAGCCAAGACACTCTGGGGGTAAAAACAAACAAACAAACAAACAAACAAACAAAAAACAACTAAATGAAAGATCTCCACGAGTGAGATCCCCGTGGAAAGGACAGGTCATCAAAGAAGGAGGTACCTTTCTCTGAAGGGAGGAGAGAACTTCCACTTTGACTATGACCTTGTCTAAATAAGATCAGAGTCGGCGAACTCAAAAGGCTTCCATAGCCTTGGCAACTCACGGCAAGAGCCTAAGGTGATTATTGACGCCATAAACAAGAGTGTCAATTTGTTAAGCCAACAACAGGAGTCACTGTGCACTTGCTCCTCATGCGGGATCTCTGTCCTTAATGTGCTATACATTGTGATTTAATGCTATAACTAGTACTCAAACAGTATGTTTCACTTTGTGTTTCTGTATGGGTGCAAACTGTTGAAATCTTTACTTAATATATACTAAACTGATCTTCTGTATATAAAGAGAATTGAAAATGAATCTTGATGTGAATGGAAGGGGAGAGGGATTGGGAGAGGGGAGTGTTGCGGGTGGGAGGGAAGTTATGGGGGGGAAGCCATTGTAATCCATAAGCTGTACTTTGGAAATTTATATTCATTAAATAAGAGTTTTAAAAATATATGTGTGTCTCATATGTGGGAATATTTTCCAAAAGTTTTAACTATTTTTATGTAATTGGCATGGTGCAACACTGAAGAAATATATTTGCATCATGTTGAACCAGAAAAGAAATAAATGAATGACATATTTCTATGTTAGAGAGAGAGACAAGCGAAAGAAAATTCTGGTTCTATTACACCAGTAACTTCATACACTTACTAAATTACCATTTTGCCATCATTTACAACAGTCTAATGTGTACCCTGGCAGTTGCTCTGTAAAACTATTCCCTCTCAAGGGAATAATTTTTCCTAAAAGAGTAGCTGATTCTAGTTTCTGGAAATAAGACAGGCAAGGTAAGTCAGGGAACCTTCACAAATTTCACAAACGACCGTGCTTATAGAAATACTGAGAGTACAATTCAGTAGCACAGAGACTAGCTTAGAGGTGAGCCAATGATGAGCAGTGGTGCTGGCTCAAGCATCACAAGAGAAAACAATAATTAGAATTAGTTGGGAAAAATTTAGAGTTCGGACATCAGGATAGGGTTAAACATATGTATCAAAAATGGCTATATCCATACACCAATACATATTCTAGAGTAGTTTTTATAATCACCATAGATATAAAAGCATTAAAAATATTCAAGTACCTAGTAATGAAGCTTACTAAATTTTTTTCTCTTCTAGTTTGTAAGTGAAGTCTTGGAACTAAAAGTATTAAATTCCCCAATTCTATTTTTTTTATCCTGAAGATATTTTACATGACATTTAGATATCTGAGTGAATATAACTTAGTTTCAGGGACTGACTTTGAGAGAGCTTATTCTTTCTTCTAACAATGAGCTAGAAAAGTATTTTATCATAGTTGATTAACACATATTTAGCAACTGTACATAAAGGCATTTGAGGTAACATGATACAAACTCTGAGAAATGAGTGATGTAATGAATAAAGTAATATCAGGAATGAGGAAAGAAATGTCAGAAATATGCAAAAATGAGCAATGTGATTAAAAAGAAGGCTGTGAATGAGTTTCAGGTTTTTTGTAAAATGGAGAATTCTAGAGATTTCTAGATCTTCATAGCACTACACTAATAATAACTATTCTTAAAAGAAGATTCCCAATTCCCAATAACTAGTAAAATTTAGGAGACCAAAATCTGCCTTTTATTTAATGTCTTTACTTTTCCATGTTTTTTATTTGAATATCCATTCCTTTGTTGGACAACAGTGGCCTGTGCTGCAAGGGTCACTAACTTTTTTTAAATTAAAATCTGAATAGAGACCATCATAATCATATAGTCAGAAGAAATAATTATAGATGACTAGGCAAAACAGAATTTGTTTCCAGCATATAAAAATGCTTTTTTGGACCAAAACACTTAGAGACTGACCTACATATTATAGTTAATAAAATTCCAGTGGATGAAAGAGATACTCAAGAAGACATTGTCAAAATGAACTTTATAGTTTTCAGCTCCAAACAGGTAATCTTATCTCCTTTAATACATCTACAAGACATTGCTGATATTGGGCTGCCATTGTAAACATTAAAGTTCTGTGAAACGGAAGCACTAGCTAAGATACAAATACTGTATGACAGCAATAACAGGAAAAGCAAGTTACCAAAGCCTGTCATTTGCCATCCCATCAAAAGAACACTGAATGTACTCCAATTACAGTGAGTAAGGTGAGATTATGGTTTTCAGTTTAGAGATTTGCCTTACTGTCCACAGAATCAGGTTTGAATTGCATTTTCAGCAGCAACACGCTGTTAATAGTTTCTATGACTTTGGGATTTATGACTTTGGGATTTATAATTATACAAACATAACAGGGAAGTCAATTTTACCTGCATTTCTTAAAGTCAATGACCCATGACCAAGAAAATAAAAATCTGATGAATGTCCATTAACTTTTCAAAAACATGATGTGAAAATTTTATATAAAAGCAAGAATGATCTATCTGGTAGAAATAAATTTTCCCCCTAGGAATAACTGTGTTGTCATATTTGATAGGTGTTCAGGAATATCTTAGAAATACAATTAGATGCACCAATGAACTTTTTGACAGGAATAAAATGTAGTTCATCATAAAGTGATGACTAATAGCATTTTCACTTAATTACATGCATGTTTTTTGAAATTAATCACAATCTTACATACATAATAAGACACAAATGCATGATACTTCATTTTGGATTTATAAAATCAAATATGCTCTTTGACATTTTAATGTTGTGACAGTAATTTTTATATATAACAAAACCTATACAAAATGCAGGATTTTTTGTCAAGGGCAAAACTAACTATTCGATTGAAAGTTTAATTTTTAACTTCAAATTGATTAATTTCATGTCTCAGAAGTACAGAATTCTTTATAATATAGATTTTATGATATCCACTTATATTCATATAATTTTACATCAGAATTATTTTGTAATCGGTTGTGACAGTAATACTTGTAATATTAACAATATGGCAGAAATATGCCACTTTTGAGCATATATCTTAAACATAAATTAATACACAAGATTGCATTAAATTAATTTTATGTTATTTGCAGTAGTAAATATAATTGAAAATTGTAACAATTTTGAAATTTATTTATTTATTTTTATTTATTTATTTATTTATTTTTTTTGACAGGCAGAGTGGACAGTGAGAGAGAGAGAGACAGAGAGAAAGGTCTTCCTTTTGCCGTTGGTTCACCCTCCAATGGCCGCCGCGGTAGCGCGCTGCGGCCGGCGCACCGCACTGATCCGATGGCAGGAGCCAGGTGCTTCTCCTGGTCTCCCATGGAGTGCAGGGCCCAAGCACTTGGGCCATCCTCCACTGCACTCCCTGGCCACAGCAGAGAGCTGGCCTGGAAGAGGGGCAACCGGGACAGGATCGGTGCCCCGACCGGGACTAGGACCCGGTGTGCCGGCGCCGCAAGGCGGAGGATTAGCCTAGTGAGCCGCGGCGCCGGCCACAATTTTGAAATTTAGAATAAATCTTCATATATTTCAGATAAATCGAGTACTTAAACATAAAATTATGAAGTATTACTCTAGACACTTTTCATTGTAAATAGTGAGAGATACAAACCTAAAGTGATTTCAAAAATAAAGAGATGTCTTGAAAACATCTGTAGGAAATGCAGAGGTCGGTGGAATTCAGGGTTGCTTGGTGTGGCCACTCAAGGATGTCACTAGCGTGTGGCTTGCTCCTGAACACTGCTGGACACTACAGACCATCTGTGAGCCACACGTGTGCTGTCCAACGTACTTGTGGTGCATGAATAGGAAAATTTTAAAAGGAAAGGGTGGGGGCAGGCATTATGGCATAGTGGGTAAAGATGCTGCCTGTGACGCCAGCATCCCTCATAGGCACTGGTTCGAGTCCTGGCTGCTCCACTTCTGATCCATCTAGCTTATAGCTTCAGAAAAACAGTGGAAGATGGCCCAAGTGCTTGGACCCCTGCTACCCATGAGGGTGACCTGGAAGAAGCTCCTGGTTACTGATTTGGCTTGGCTCAGCCCTGGCCATTGCAGCCTTCTGGGGAGTGACCCAGGGGATAGAAGAACTCTCTCTCTTTCTCTTGCTCCCTCTCTCTGTAACTCTGAGTTTCAAATAAGTAAGTCTTTAAAAAATTAATCAAAGGAAAGGGTAGAGTTAATTTTGATAGCATATTTTAACACAATTCTCCAAAATATTATCAGTTCAACCTGTCATCGATGAAAAAATGATGAGATGCACATGTTTTTTCACTTGACATCTTCAGCTCTTATGTACGTATCACACTGATAGTATACCCCACTCACTTTGGACTACTCAGCTCTCCAGTGCTCTGAAGCCACATGTCACAGTGGCCATGCACTGTAAAACTTCACAGTAGCTGGACCCCTCCTGTGGCAGCAGAACGGCTGCCAGCAAGCATGGTAGGAGCTATCTGGTTTCTCAGTAGGCGAGGTGGGTGAGGAGGATTGCTGCCGAGCAAAGGTGTCAGATACAGGCTTAGGTCCCTACCTGGTTCAGTGTCCATCTCTGAATCAGTGACTTTGATGGAGCAAGTGAAACACACGATTTAGGCCACCAGTGTGGCTCCTGCTATAATCAGCATGCTGTCTAGTTCCTCCCAATTGCATGAGCGACACAGCACGTAGGTGGCTACTGGAATGAAAGTCTGGATACCCATAGGGAACAAAAAGAGGACGTGTACTTTGGAGTAGAAAGTGGGGATGAACAGCAAGCTTACATTTTAAACCATCTATGATTTATTTTAATGTGTTTTTAAAATTAGTGTGTTTGGGCAATGACTTGATAAAACACAACTTGATCTTTCACCTTTGTACAGCTAACTCCTAAGATAGTTTCTTCAGGAGATGTATAGAGCTTTTGAAAATCTTAGACATAAAATAGCTCCAGATTTTCAAAACTCCCCAGTCATGGACAGAGAAAGAGTAACTGACTTCTTCAAAACACCCACTCTTTCTAGCTTCTGCATTTATTCTCTCCATAATCCTTCCATTTTTACATTAATTAAGAAGTTATATTAACTGTGGGTCATAATAAGTATATATGTCATAACAGTTCTCTGTCATCCTTTCAAATTTATTATTTGTCCTATGCTAATTCTATGTCACAAATGAATGGCTTGCCAAACTCCATAAATAGTAAGATTTGGGGCTGGTGTTGTGGTATAGTGCGTAAAGCTGCCGCCTGCAATGCCAGCATCCCATATGGGCACTGGTTCCTATCCCAGTTGCTCCACTTCCAATCCAGATCCCTTCACTGGTTTACTCCCCAAAGGGCAAAACAATCAGATCTGGGCCAGGCTGAGGTCAAGAGCCCATAGCTTCATCCTGGTTTCTCATGTGGGTGTGAAGAATTTGGGGCCCAAGAATTTGGTCTGTGTTCCACTGCCTTCTCATCTACATTAGCAGGAAGCTGGATCAGAAGAAGAGTAGCTGAGACTCAAAACTGGTGCTTTGATATGGGATGCTGGCATCACAGACTGCAGCTTAACCCACTGTACCACAAAGTTGGCCAAAGAATTCTTTTTATTTACTGAAATCTCTCTCTCTCTCTCTCTCTCTCTCTCTTTTTTTTTTTAGAAAATATGTATGTTTGATCAGACCTTGTCCTGAGTGTTTAGGAACAGCTTACTATTTTATTATTTTCTTTTTCTACTTAATACCATTGGTAGAACTCTTTACTTAACACAGAATTATTCTTAGGTGTTTAAATCCAACTGAAAATTGATCCCTGTAAAAATAAGAGTAGGAATAAGGGGGGGGGGGGAGATGTACAGTTCGGCACTCATTCCCACGGACTTACACCAAAGAGTAAAGCTAAAAACTTGCCATAGGACTCCAAATCCCATTTATCTGGGTAGTACTAATGCCATTGTACTAGTTAAAGTGATAATTTTAAGTGCATAACTGATCATAAGATAGGATTAAGTGCCAAAGGGATCACATAAATAAGACCAGTGTTGCTAATAAAACTTGATATAATTAAAAAGGAGAGAATGATCCAACATGGGAAGCAGGCGACAGAGCAGATTCATAGAATAACAAAAGCCCTAAACAGCACTCTGGCCTCAGAATCAGCCTTTAAGGCATTTAGATCTGGCTAAAAAACCCATGAGAACACTTCAGGCATGGAAAGCCAAATACTGTGGCAAAAAAAAATGGCCTACATGAAAGATCTCTATGAGTGAGATCCCAGCAGAAAAAGGGACCACCAAAGAAGGAAGGTACCTTTCCCTGAAGGAGGAGATAACTTTCACTTTGATTATGGCCCTGTCTAAATAAGGTCGTAGTTTGTGGATTCAAGTCTTCCATAGCCTTGGCAGCTTATGACAAGAGCCTCGGGTGATCACTGATATCATAAATAAAAGTGTTAATTGTTGAACCAACAACAGGAGTCACTGTGCACTTGCTCCTCATGTAGGACCTCTGTCCTTAATGAGTTGCACTATGAGAATTAACAGTATAACTAGTACTCAAACAGTACTTTATACTCTGTGTGTCTGTGTGGGTGAAAATTTTTGAAATCTTTACTTAGTATAGAGTTGATCTTCTGTATATAAAGGTAACTAAAAATGAATCTTTTGAAGAATGAGATGTGAGAGGGAGTAGGAGGTGGGGAAGGAGTAGGGGTGGGAGGGCAGGTACAGGGAGGAAGAACCACTATATTACAAAAGCTATACCTACAAAATTTATATTTATTAAATAAAAGCTTTCCAAAAATAAGAAAATATATGTTTACTTATATAAGAAAATTTTCTTTTAGAAAGTAAATATTAAATTAAGGTAATGGGGCTGGTGCTGTGGTATAGGGGGTAAAGCCGCAGCCGGCAGTGCCAGCATCCCATATGGATGCCGGTTTGAATCCTGGCTGCTCCACTTTCGATCCAGCTTTCTGCTGTGTCCTGGGAAAACAATGGAAGATGGCCCACGTTCTTGGACCCTTGCACACGTGTAAGAGACCTGGAGGAAGATCCTGGCTCCTGGCTTTGGATCGGCGCAGCTCTGGCCGTTGCGGCCATTTGGGGAGTGAATCAGGGGATGGAAGACCTCTCTCTCTCTCTCTCTCTCTCTGCCTCTGCCTCTCTGTAACTCTCCCTTTCAAATAAATAAATACATCTTAAAAAAATTTTAAGGCTGGCACCACGGCTCAATAGGCTAATCCTCTCCCTGCAGCGCTGGCACCCAGGGTTCTAGTCCTGGTCGGGGCGCAGGATTCTGTCCCAGTTGCCCCTCTTCCAGGCCAGCTCTCTGCTGTGGCCCGGGAGTGCAGTGGAGGATGGCCCAAGTGCTTGGGCCCTGCACTTGCATGGGAGACCAGGAGAAGCACCTGGCTCCTGGCTTCAGATCAGCGCGGTGCGCTGGCTGCAGCGCGCCGGCCGTGGCAGACATTGGAGGGTGAACCACTGGCAAAAAGGAAGACCTTTATCTCTGTCTCTCTCTCTCACTGTCCATTCTGCCTGTCAAAAAAATTTTTTTTAAAAAAATCAAGGTAGTTACATGAATCAAAAGGCTTTTGTTACTTCACTGCTTTTTTTGATAGAAGAAAATCCAAAATTTCAGAAATATTCCTTCCAAGCTAATTTGCATAAGTTGATATGATGGTTTCAATCATTTTCATATGAAACTTTTTAAACATTTTTTAAAATTTTTATTTACTTGACAGGTAGAGCCACAGACAGTGAGAGAAAGAGAGAGAGAGACAGAGAGAAAGGTCTTCCTTCCATTGGTTCACTCCCCAAATGGCCACCATGGCTGGCGCTGTGCTGATCCGAAGCCAGGAGTCAGGTGCTTCCTCCTGGTCTCCCATGTGGGTGCAGGGGCCCAAGCACTTGGGCCATCCTCCACTGCCCTCCTGGGCCACAGCAGAGAGCTGGACTGGAAGAGGAGCAACCCGGACTAGAACCCAGTGCCCATATGGGATGCTGGCACAGCAGGCGGAGGATTAGCCAAGTGAGCCATGGCGCTGGCCCCATATCTAAAACATTTAATTTAAATGACCATTATTTTATTATCCCAGGGAAGACCATTTTAAAAGTACCTTTTTTAAAAAAGATTTATTTATTTATTTGAAAGTCAGATTTACACAGAGAGAGGAGAGAGAGAGAGAGAAGTCTTCCATCCAATGGTTCACTCCCCAATTGGCTGCAACAGCCAGCACTGTGCCAATCGGAAGCCAGGAGCCAGGAGCTTCTTCTGGGTCTCCCACACGGGTTCAGGGGCCCAAGTGGGCCATCTTCTACTGCTTTCCCAGGCCATAGCAGAGAGCTGGATTGAAGTGGAGCAGCCGGGTTTCGAACAGGCACCCATATGTGATGCCGGCACTTCAGGTCAGGGCATTAACCTGCTGCGCCACAGCGCCAGCCCCTAAAAGTGCCTTTAAGCCTAGCTTCTCCAACTGCAGTCAAGACAATTACTCACAGAGAAGAATGTGTGTAGTAGTCAGAGTATTTTACAAAAGTTTTACACTCAACAGTTTCACCTTCTCTGCAAAATCATATATTTAGGTGATAAATCAATCGTGTCATTGTACGTAAACATGACATCAGTGACACTTACTTCTGATCACAATGTGTTTTGGGTTAGTATTGATGATAAAACTAGAGCTTTTGTATGTAAAAGTAACATGAGCAGGTGATGAGTGACAGCTTACATAACCATGGAAATATTTTCTTCAAGAAATCTAGGAAATGTCGTAGGAGAAAACATCTAACAGTCAAGCTTGCCAACTAAAACCTCTCCACTCTTTCTTTGGGAAAAAAAAAAAAAACCTTTATATAACACTGAAGAAAAAGATCCTTTCCTATTTAAGAGCACAAATAAAGTCAAGAAAAACAATCCTCCGACAGTTTCCTCTGGAAAATCTTCAGGGGACAAACAGATCAGTAAGAATTCTGAAACTATTTTCAGAGTCTTTCCCTTGGTAGCTGAAATCGCATGTATCACAAAGATACAGGGCAAGCCCAACAAATGGCTGCCTGCCATTCAGTGAACAGAGATATCAACGGAGCTCTCGCGGGCTCCATTAAGCAATCCCACGGCTACGGCACACAGTCGTCCAGTAGACAGCCTGTAAATGTTCACATTCCAAGTCCGCTGAAACACAAGGAGACCAGAAACAGAGCTCTGCTCAGCCCGTCACTTAGGGATGCACTCATGTATATCAGGATTCTACGAATTTCATTTAAAATATTAACTCAATTTCATAATTTGCCTGAACCGAGGATTCAACTGCGTAATAAACTCTCACACACAGCAGAAGATACGGGTTGTTTAATATTCTATTCTGCATGTAAAGATAAATTAGGTCCACCAAAACTTTATATTCTATGATACTGAAATATATAATCTTCCTAATTCCTAATTCTCTTTTCAGACTTGTTTTCTTCACATGTGAAGCTAAGTCCTTATTTTCATGCCTTATTATTTTTATAATTATAAATTGATGCAGATAATTCAAAATCAAATATTTTCTTTTCCCAATAAAACACAATAAATAGAATACTAAAGTTGGATTCAAGTTATTTTTCACAAGGATGTGAATATATGAAAACTACACACAATATTTATTCACAAGACAGAAAAGGTTTAAAGGACATTGTAGGCATTGCATATTCACAAGAAAATCAATTGACAGCTACCTAAATAGAAGTCAAATTAACTATGATAGGACAATAAATTAAACATATACATCAGAGACAAATAACCAGAGTACATCTCTCCGTGGCACAATTTCTTTGAAACAAGAAGGTATAATTTTAAGTATTAATAAACAGCAAGTCTAGCAACACCGACATTTCTCTCCAGCACTCAGCCGCTGTTCACTGCAATGGCATCCATTACCTAAGGCTTCACAGGCATTACGCTAGGCAGACTGCAGACAGCGACGCTGTTTTCTACTCTGACGATCTAGTGAGCAGGTGGGAGCTTATACGGAGGAAGACCAGATTAATTCACTCTTATCTGGGCCTCTCAGTACCTGAAACATCAAAACTAGAGGCAGAAATGCGATGGGGTAGAAGCAAAGAGGAGGTAGAATAGGAGGGAGAGTCCCCTGCTCCTTCGTTCTGCCTCGTGCAGCCTCAACTGCAGCAGGCAGCTGGGACGTGAACTAGCCGATGCAAGTTCTGTTTGTGACCCTGTGTTTCTCTGCTTGCCAACTAAGTAAATAAAAATTTTAAAAAATCTCTCATAAAATTGGTGCTCCATTGTGACAGGCCGGGTCTTGCCTTGATGGAGATAATGGACAGGTCTGCAGCTTGGGGTGGTCCCTGAAGCCTCCAGGACCTTTAAGGGGTGATCAGTGTTTTCTGCCATTTGATGGTCTTTTGTCAAATCCTGCAAAACCCACCGTTCTTCCCCTTCTTTCTAACTCACCCCAGAAACGTCCTGTGGCTGAGGCCCCGGAGGAGTTAAGCTGCTGTGCCCATGCATTTAACCCAGAAGCTCTACATACCATACCACCTACTAAGTCAAACTACACCTCACGGGGAGGCCCTGGGTCTCATAAGGACAGCAGTCATGCCTGAGCTACCGCGCTCTGAGAACGTGGCTGCTCCCTGCATCTTGGAGTTTGCTCCGTTCTTCTTTTTCCCAGGGCCTGTTTCTTCAGTTTCCCCCTCTTTCCTGTGAGTCTGTACAATTCCTTAAAACGACACCCTATTGATAAGCCTGGGAACACTTCGCTGATTCCACAACCTGTACCGAGACCGTGGAGATCTGCTCCAGGTTTTAGTCTCCTCTACTAAATCTCAGTGCAAAGTTCACTCTATTTATCAGATATAGTTATGAATCTAAGAAGTATGTTTCTGTTTCCTATTTTTATCAAAGAGAAAATTTTGCTCCCTTGTTTAAACATGGAATCTTCATTCTGATAGATTTCAAGTTACTGAAAAACTATTCAAGGCATCAGCTGGTTAAATTTTGTCGACATTCTGCAACTGGAACTTTTTAGCAGAGGAATAATGGAGAAAGAATTGTCCATCACGAAGATCTCTGACTCCAAAGGGAAGGAAGAACTGAAGCCAGCACCTCCAGGGTATTGAAGTAGAGCATGTGGGACACCATGAGAAAGGGCGGGGCAGGCTGAGCAAGTGCGTTGCAGACGGACAACTGAGTTGCAGTAAAGGACAAGGCAAACGCACACAGCTGTGAGCTCCTCCGGGGCAGGAAATGTCTCTCATTCACCTTTGCATTCCTAGAGCCCAGCCCAGGCACAGGCTTCTTTGGCATTTATGGTTATGGAACAGGACTCGGTCAGTTGTCAGGGTAACAAAGAACTGAGGATGTGTCAGTTTGCAAACCTGAATTAAAGAGGCAGATGATGTGGAGAACTTTGCTAAGGAATGATAGGTGGAAAGTGCTGTGTTAAGTATTTTATGTACATGCAACCCAAAGAGTAATTTTAGCATAAATAGTAGGACTAAGTGACAGTAGTATACCCCATTATAGTAATTCAACAACATTTTACCTCCATGAAAGAATTCTGAAATTTTAAGGATTATTAAAATAAAATTCCTGCTAATACAGTTGTATTACAATGCACTTTTTAAATATTAATGAAAATAATTATGTCAAAGTTTATTTACAGAAAAGAAATTAACATGTAAGTGCTGGAATGTTGATGCTTTAGAGAAGTCAAATTTACCTTTTATCCCTCTTTTAAAAGAACCATGATAATTAAAATAGGAATGAAGAACCTGGTGTCACATCTTATGTAGACTTTATAAGAATATTTCATCGGAATGAGTTGTACATGCCTGTACTGACTAATCCCCCCGCGAACATTGGCAGCAAGGAAATACTATAGATATGGTTTTGCTCAACCCTAGAGAAATGGTTAAATAAATTAGCATTTTCAAAGAGATATCATGCAGTCCTCAACTACCATATAAATTAGAGTTTGTTTTTAATATATTCAACACTAAAATAAATGCATATGAAGTATGGTCTTAATTTTATAAATACAGATGAATTTTATATTGATCACGCATTCTAAAAGGTTAACAATGTATGGCAGTATTAGTGCTGAATACAATACTTTTATTCACATGTTTCTTTATGTCTTGAGTTTTTCAACGAAGGTATATTTATTCTACAATTTATAAATGTGATTATTAACCTTAGTAAAACTTTGTGTACTTATCCATTTTAAATTTTCTGAGATTTTAAGAAATTACACTATCTAAAGTTAAAAAAGGGGGGCTGGCGCTATGGTGCAGCGGGTTAGTGTCCTGGCCTGAAGCGCTGGCGTCCCATATGGGTGCCGGTTCGCGAGACCTGGCTGCTCCACTTCCGATCCAGCTCTCAGCTATGGCTTGCGAAAGCAGTAGAAGATGGCCCAAGTGCTTGGGCCCTGCACCCCATGGGAGACCAGAATAAGCACCTGGCTCCTGCCTTCGGATCAGTGCAGTGTGCCGGCCGCAGCGCGCTGGCCGTGGCGGCCATTAGAGGGTGAACCAACGGCAAAAGAAGACCTTTCTCTCTCTCTCTCACTGTCCACTCTGCCTGTCAGAAAAAAAAAAAAAAAAAGATGGCCCAAGTCCTTGGGCCCCTGCACCCACGTGGGAGACCTGGAATAAGCTCCTGGCTCCTGGCTTTGGATTGGCGCAGCTCCAGCTGTTGCAGCCAATTGGGGAGTGAACCATCAGATGGAAGACCTCTCTCTCGCTCTCTGCCTCTCTTTCTCTCTCTGTGTAACTCTGACTTTCAAATAAATAAAAAATATTTTAAAAAATTAAGTTAAAAAATCACTTTTCAATGCAAGACAAGCATGGTTTATTCAAGGAACATTGAAAGTCGTTCTGAAGGCTGAGAATTTCTATGAGGGAAGTTGATGAAGTTACAATGGTGCTCTCAACCTTCCAGCCTAAAGCAGAGAAGAAACTGATCCAGATGGAGCAAAGTAAGAAGGATTTTCTCCTGGGAAAGTGATTTTGAAATCTCTAAAATGGGAGCTGTAATTGTGGCACAGCAGGTTAAGCTGTCTCTTGCTATGCCAACTTCCTATATTGGAGTCTTGGTTCAAGTCACGGTTGCTCACTTTCCCAACCAGTTTCCTGCTCATGAGCCTGGGAAGCCAGTAGGTGATGTCGTGTGGACATCTGAAGAGTAAACCACTGGATGGAAGATCTTTCTGTTGCTCCCTCTCTCCCTCTCAGTCACTCTGTCTTTCAAATAAATAAATTAAAATCTTTTTTAAAAAAAAGAAATTTCTAAAATGAGACATTTATAAAGAAATTGGGATGAGTAAGGAACACATTTGAACTTGCTGTAAAGCCTTGCTAAAAAGCTTGAAAATCCTCCAGTTAACCCGACTGATGCACTCCTACAATGTGCTCTAAATTATTCCATAAGAAGAGAAGGCTGCTGTATGGAATTTTTAAAAGCAGTGCCCAAACCATGCAGAACCCATATTTAAACACCGTGGATTTTCTACCACTTGTTCAGAGGGCCCCCATTGGGCTGCCTCATTTACTGCACTTTGGAGAAGAGCTGCCTGTGTTCAGAGGTGCAGTTCTTTTAAACCTTGATTATGTTTCAAGGAGAATGAACTTGGGCAGAAGATTAGGGAACATACCTGCTCTGTCCCAGCCCAGAACAATTACAGAGCAGCAAACTAACTAGAAAATCAAGACCACCTGCGCTGATAGTCCTGCTCTTTGTCCGGAGGCAAATTATTTTATATTTCTATTCCTCAAATTCCTGATCTATAAAATGATCATGATAACTGCACTTGCATTTTGAATTGTTGGGAAGATTAAACATCATGAACAGTGTGAACAGATCAACAGACGTGAGCCACGTTGATATTGCCTTTCCCATCTGTAACAACTGAACTCATAACCATGTCCCTGTTGAGCTTGTGTGGTTTACCTGAGACTATATTTGTAACACTTCCTAGCATAATATCTTGGTCATAAGAGATTGTCAATAAAACACCTCAGTCTTCCCTGTAAAGGACTTTTAAACATGTTACGCTTATCCTCATTTTCTACTCAGACTATCCCCAGCTCCGTTAGAAACCGGGTAAAGGGTCAACCATCAAACATTCACTGACTGGAGAGACTACACGTGGTTAAATGAAACTGGGTGATGGTTCAATCGCTGAACGAGGATGACATTCTTTTTTTTTTTTTGACAGGCAGAGTGGCTAGTGAGAGAGAGAGAGAGAGACAGAGAGAAAGGTCTTCCTTTTTGCCGTTGGTTCACCCTCTGAAGCCAGGAGCCAGGTGCTTCTCCTGGTCTCCCATGCGGGTGCAGGGCCCAAGCACTTGGGCCATCCTCCACTGCCTTCCCGGGCCATAGCAGAGAGCTGGCCTGGAAGAGGGGCAACCGGGATAGAATCTGGCGCCCCAACCGGGACTAGAACCCAGTGTGCTGGCGCCGCAAGGCGGAGGATTAGCTTGTTAAGCCACGGTGCCGGCCTGAGGATGACATTCTGACTCTTAGTATCTCACTGTGGATGCAGAGCTAGGATAAAGGATGTAAGTAGATTAGGAAATAACACATGGTCATTTACATTTTCTTACATGTTTCAATTTATTTAACTCATCCCTAAGGAAACTGTAAAGTTCATGTAAAGATATGCTTACATAATAAAACTGGTCATGCTACAATTTATTTTCTTTTTTAGCAAAAAAGTGGTCTTTTTATGAATTTAAGAACATTGGTATATTTTACCAGTGAAAGTTTTGACAACTTTTAAAGTATTTTACCAAGAAATCCATGAATGAAAAACTATTTCAAAGAAAAGCTTCAGCTAATCAGGGGGTTCTTATTGTGCAGATACAAGTGCAGGGTGTTTTGCAGCTCGCATCTTTTACGAGCATATACAGAATTCTGAGATGGGAATGACAGGGCCGTACACAGTGGTCATCCCTCACCCATACTAGAGAGTAAGCTTTCCTAATCTATTTGGAAGAATGGGATTTTCTGATGCACGAAAGGATAAGTGCAGTGTCTGTCAGAGTTATATTGTCAGTAGGAGATTTTGTTCTAAAATCCTGCATGTTTTATCATCGAATGTATGTGTAAAAACATACTGTGTCATTGAAAATTTGATATCCAATTTCCCCTTCTCATACTATGAATCCTGAAACAAAGGGTTTAAACTCTCGATTATCAAGCCAATATAACATAGTAATGACAACCAAAAATTTCTAAGGATACATCCAAACGATATTCTTGTATATTAAATGCATGTAAACACAAGGCTTTAATTCTTTACATAAGTTCCTCTTATAAAACTATACTTCTAAGTTTTGAAATGCTGGAATGGGATGTTTTCAGGAGCACACTTTTAATTAACATCTATTATTTTTAGATTATGGGGCAGGAGCAAGAAGGTCTTCAGAGAATATATTCACATCAATCTACATCAACTCTGCAGTTTATTCATGGCCAGTAGAATTAAAATGATGCTAATTTCCTGATATTTCTCATCTTATTCTCCAATCATTGTCAAATCTCTGAGAAAACACACTACTTGTCTGAAAGACACAGGAAAATCAAGGGAAAATGTACAAAATTCATGCAGCCCGTACCTAGAGATAGGGTGCGTCTGGCTGCAGGACCAGAGTTAGACATGAGGTCTTAAAACATAGAGCAGGAAGCAGAGGTGTTGGGAGAAGAAAGAGACTTAAACATTTTCCCCTTAGGTTTATACATGTCATTCACAATTGTGAAGCAAAAATTATTTTGAGGGACACAATGACACAATTGAGAGTGAGATAGCAATGAACCAATGCTTGTGTGTGTGTGTGCGTGTGCAGTTGCAAATACATGTGACAAAGACATCTGAACATCTGCCTATGTTAATATCTGTCTGTATTAATTACTCTGGCAATATTAATCTCTTAATTATTCTGGCAATAGTAATCTCTTTGAACGGATATGTTCTGTGTTTACTCCTTTCTGAATAAAATGGAATGTATATATATATATATGTAAATACATAATATATTCAATAAAAGTAGAATTATTGTAGAATAATATGTTGTATATTATATGCTTGTTGGAGAAAAATCTAGAGGCCAAATAGAAATTTTAATTTCAGGTTTAATTTAAAGAGGGTGAAGCAATTTATTCTAATGAGTAGTATAGTATAGCATAGCATAGCATAGCATAACATAGCATAGCATAGTATAGTATAGTATAGGTGGATTATACTAACCCTGGTAGCATCTGCAAACTTCTTTATCTATCAGTAATTACTTTTATATATCTTGTAAAGGTGATACAGTGGATGATTTGGTATATCTTACAATGTGAGTCATCTGATTTTGCTTTGTGCCTTGTCAGGAGAACTTAATTAGCAACCTAAATGCTCCTTTACTACTGCTGCAGCCAGAAGAATGCACCATCTGAGAGAACAGATTTGGGAACGAGTGGCTCAAGCAAAGCATGTCCACATCAGGAAAGAGGGTGGTGCCCAGTGGAGAAGGAGGCCTCTTGGAAATGCTTCTCGGCAGTCAGGGCAAGCAAATCAGCAAGAATTGAGTTCTGGTGGTCGGTGGGTGGGAAGGGGCCACCTCCTCTGTACTGAGCAGAATTAAATCCTTCCAGGAGTTCGCAAATCACAAACCTGAAGCAGGGTTTCTGGTGTCCCTTATGCTTCCTCGTGAAGTGATGTAAACTTGGGAGAAGTGGTTTGTCTAAGGTGTAAGGAAGACTTATGACGGAATATTTTTTCTTGTATTAACAACAGAGTATTGGGCTTAGATTTAATTTTTCTAGAACTTTAAGAAGTAGAAATCATTTCTTAAACCTTCATTTTTAAAAAGTCCTTAGAACCTTAGAATCAAACAAATTTTTATTCGTGGTAGAATCTTTACAACATTTTTAAAGAAAATACCAGGTTAAATTGGAATAGAGTAGCATACCTGCTTCTGCTAGCAAAAGAAACTCCTCTGTGTAAATTTAATTTAATGTATCTGCCATAGTCAATATTATTGAACATTTGTAGCTTTTGTGGGTGATCTTATTTAATCACCATGGCAGATAACTATTATCCGCAAGGTAGAGATGAATAAAATAAGGCTTGGAAACATTAAGTAAATTGCCCCAAACCACATAACTCAGCTGTAGTAGTGTATATTTAAATTCAAGTTATTTGGCTCCAAATCTCAAGATGTCAACTTATTATGGAACGTGGCTTCTCACAACAACTGAGTCTCAAAGTTTGGCTCAGCCATGTGGCTAAGAAAATCACTTATAAAGTTACCACCTTACAATCTACTGGAAGAAGCAGATCTGGGTGGGGGCGGGGTGATCGACTGACTGCAGGATGTGACGAAGCTTTCATAGTGGAGAGTTTAGTGTTTTTTTATGATGTCCATTTGGGGAAGCAGCTAATTCACTTATTAGTCCCTGAAAACCAAATTCCTCTGTTGACTTCCTTTTCTTAAGGTAAGGACATGTCATAACTATTCATAAATAAAGTTCAATAAAGTATTTCTTTTAGGAAATAGCTCATGCTTTTCAGGATTGTTGCCAAATTGCCAAGAGTAGGCTTGCGCCTGCAGGGAATTTGTTATGATTGATACACCTGAAAATGTACACACCAAATGTTGGGAAGAGGGCAGCTCAAATGCACCCAGGTTCCTTTTCACTTCCTTTGCAAACTTCTGTAATTTTTAAACTTGCTACAGGAGCAATTTATTAACTTTGCAATTTGCAAAGCATCATATAATGGAAAAGTTAAGTAGAACATCTCAATGGAAGCAAATGATACCCAGTGCAGACTTGACACTGATGGGTAGTCATGAAGGACAGGGGTCACAGCTGAGTAGAGTAAATAAACCCTTTGATTTACCACGCTAATCTAAGGCAGAACTCTATTTACTGTTTCCTGAAGGTTATCTCTAATTCTAATTGCTTTCTGCATCCTGTCCTTCTGAGAAACTGGAGCCTCAAATGCCCTTTCTGGGAGCAATAAATGCCTTCTGTGTAATCGGGTATGCCTTGGTGCTGACACCAGTGGTCTTTAACAGACTTACAGATGCATAAAGGGCAAAGGGAAGTAGACAATGAGGTGTTGGCACTTGGGTATTAACTGGTGCTAGGGAAAGCAGGACTCCAAAAGGTGTCACCTTTATAAAGGGATACCCAGTCATCCTTGATTCAAAGCGTGAAGTTGTTCAAGCTGTTAAAAATATGAACCAAAGTGTATCCCATATAATTTTGTGTGAAAGTAAGTAAAGACATACATCAAAGAAGGTTTAAGCATAGTACAGAGCCCCATAAAAATGTGCTCACTGGGACCAATTTCAGCTCACATTCTTGGCTCTCCTTCTCATCATTTCAGTTTATTGATAAGGAAATAAGTGCAGCGTGAAAGCAGTAGGTGGAGAGGGACATAAATGAAGTTAACCAGGTTAGAGGAACAGCTCAACAGGATTTCATAGCACCTCCTTTGCCTACCAAAATAAAGACTAGTGGTAGCAGGTATCTAAGGCAAGGAGCAGACATGCTGATCAAGACCCAGCCATGCGCAGACGAACATGGGCTGCCTGAAATGGGCCAAGGGTGGGACTGGATGCTGCTCCTCAAGCCCACCCTCACGGAGGAGGACTGGTGTAGATGTCGTCACCACTGTGTGTCCTGGTAAAGCATTGCTCATTCATTTCTTACATTCAATAAAGACCCACAGAGTGCCTGCAGTGCACCTGGTACCATCAGAGGTTTTTAGTAATTTGATTTGTCATTTTCAAAATATGCATTGTCATCTTTACAAACTATTAAGTTAAAGAATTCACTATATTGTCTGTCACCTAAATATGTCCAGTAGTGATTCAAAACCAAGATGAGAGTCCTAATATAAGAAAATCTTGGTAATCTCACCTCCCTATGCTTTTATTAAAAGATTTACTTATTTTTATTTGAAAGTCAGAGTTACACAGAGAGAGAAGGAAAGGCAGAGAGAGAGAGAGGTCTTCCAATCACTGGTTCAGTCCCCAGTTGGCCACAACAGCCGCAGTTGGCCTATCTGAAGCCAGGAGCAGCATCTTCCAGGTCTCCCATGCGGGTGCAGGGGCCCAAGGACTTGGGTCATCTTCTACTGCTTTCTCAGGCCATACCAGAGAGCTAGATTGGAAGTGGAGCATCCAGGACCTGAACCGGTGCCCATATGGGGTGCCAGCACTGCAGGCGGCGGCTTTACTCGCTACGCCACAGCACTGGCCCCTCTCCCTATGCTTTTTTTTTTCTCCTACTTTCTGTTCTTTCTCCTCCCCTTCCCTCTTTTCTTTCCTCCTCCTCCTCCCCTTTCTTCTCCCCTCCTCTTCCTCCTCCTCTTCTTCTTCTCCCCTCTCTCTCTCTCTCCCTCCCTCTCTCCCTTCCTCCCTCCCTCTCCTTTTTGAGTTTCTGAATGTTCATCATGCTCCCAACACATTTTCCAAGGCCTTGGAATTAAATCATAATTGTATCAATATAAAACAAATACTATATCGAAAGCATTCACTTCTCTTTTTTTAGAAAATGTTTATTTACTTGAAAGGGAGAGTTACAGAGAGAGATTTTCCATTTGCTAGTTCACTCTCCAAATACCTGCAACAGTCACGATTGGGCCATGCTGAAACTAGAAGCCAGGAACTCGTATCTGGATCTCCCACATGGGTGGTAGGAGCACAAGTACTTGGCCACTGCTTCCCAGGCACATTAGCAGGAAGCTGGACTGGAAGCAAAGGAGTCTCGAATCAGCACTCCAGTATGGGATGTGGGCATCCCAAGCAGTGGTTTGACGTGTTGCACCAAAATGCCTGCCCCAGGAAGCATTCACTTCTAAGTGATGAATTCATAGAATTCATACTCATATTTTATTCCCTTTAGCAGTTAGGTTTCCCAAAGTCTAGCCGTCATATCTCTAGTATGTTGGTGACACAACATTATTCATAAACGAAAAGGAGGGGAATTCCAAGATGGCAGAATAGGGGGAGTGTACTGCTCTAGGCTAGGGGAAGATGGTAAAAAAAACTGGAGGGAGTGCACTCTCAGAGAGAGTTAGAGAGAAGACCACAGTGGAGATTGTATGGAAGGAAGAAGGGCACTGGATCCACGGGAGGGTGTGGACATGCAGCACGAGCACAGACACAACACAGGATCCCAGCAGCTGAGAGCCCGAGAGAGCACCAGCTTTGAAGAGTGAGGCAAGATCAGATTACGGGAGCTGTTGCCACTGGTGATACAGCTGCAGGGAGAGCCTAGTCTGAGTCCAGACTGGAGTCATATGCAGGATAGGGTACCTCCTAACGGCGGAAAAAGAGGCACATTTCTCTCTCCATCCCCCTACAATGGTACCCAAAACTGGTTGAGAGAGGGAGGGCGCCATGTTGGACATATGTAGCAGCTGTGCCAGTTCTTGTGCACGTGCCCAGCAACTGGCCGAGACAAGACATCATCTTGTCAGCTTTAGCTGCAGGAGCAACAAGCTGGAAGAAAACGTCATTGTGAAACAAGAATGGGCTGCGACTGGCAGCTCTTGTGCATGTGTGCGATCCAGGGATTTTACCAGAGGGAAAAATCTTTGTTCCCCACTGACTTTGAGTCTGGCTGGGAGGATTGACAGCAGGCTGGGCACTCACATAGGACTGTGAGGTGTTCCCAGCCTCTCAAATATTACAGGTTCCAGGGCTTACACCGCCTAGGCGGAGCACCCACAGGCAGCTGGCTCTGGGAACGTCTCTGTCTCTCTGTGAATGGACAGTCTAGCGGTGTGGAGTGGATCGTCTGCACCACGTGATTGTGGGAATCTTGTGTGCTGAGGCTGTGGGAACTCTGACTGCAGGACAGGGTGCAGGGTGTAGCTGGGTGTCTGGGCAATCACTGTGAGTGGCTCCATATGCTCAAAGCTCCATGATTGCCTGGGGGGGTTGTTGCAATGGAATCAGTGCTCACATTGAAGGCTACACAGATCCTTCGTGCAGTATGAGTATAGCCCACTGTGGGCTAACATCCGGGCACTGATCACCTTAGAAGAGAGGAGGAGAGTGCGTGATTATGCCAACAGAGGTGATCATACTCGCCTTTGTAATAAAAATAGGAGACCATGCCCAAAATGGGCGTCACCCTAGATACTCTCTCCAACCTGGAGCACTAACCAGAGCTTCTTGGCCACACCCAGCACATACCTCTGGGTATTCACTAAAAGCGCAGACACTCCACTAAGCCACAGAGACATAGTCCAAAGAAAAAAGCAATCGGAGGAAAAAAAATTATTTCCACAAATACCTAAAAACAAATGCAGAAATTGAAGAGACAAGAATAAGGATGGCAAAATGACCCCTTTTCACCCAATGGAACACAACAACACTTTAATATTAAAATCTGAAGATGAAAAGATTCATAAATGAAAAGTAAGTTAGAGAAATGCAAATAGAAAATTATCTTATAATACACATCAATCATTCTTATTTGTCAAGAAAGAGAAAAGTATTTACCACTTCTGCAAGAAGAGGTAGCATATTCAACCTATTGCAAACCACATTTGGGTAGAGATTTTAAACAGCAACTGACTATTACTTGGAATAATATGCACTTGCTGAAAGCTAATTAGTGCTTCTCTTTGATTCCAGATTACAGGAGTACAATAGGGAAACTATAATAACTCGTTCCGTCAGAGCACCCTTTTGGGAGTAGTCCAAAGAGATGAACAAATTCTATGGCACTTATTCTCCAAATATTAAGGTAGATGAAGGATTTCAGTATCTGGCACTTAAGACTGCATCCAGAAATGTGTGACAGAAGCAAATACAGAGAAACCGAGCTAAGTGTGAAGCTTTGAGAGTAACTGGCAGTCGAAGTTACAGGTAAGGCTTAGTATACAGAATGGATTTGTTTTCACATCAGGATTATTTTTTCAATTCTACTTCTTGTGCCACTTACTAATGACTCCCAATCTATTAAACCTTAAATAGATATAATCCTCCCCTTAACTATTGAGTGAAGCCTTCTGAATTTAATTCATATTGATTTCAGCTTCACAGTTAGAATGAAAGGTATGATGAGAAAATTACAAAGATGTACTTATATTCCTCAATGTCCTGGAGTTAACTTTGTGATGTAACACCCGCATTACAAGATTTTTACTTTGATTGTAAAATTGATAGTGATAGTTGGCTAAGTATATTTTCCTCTTCATCAAAAAGAAGTGATGCCACTCTATGGAGCACAACAGAAAGTGATACACAAATGAACCTTACTTTTAAATATAGTTTTGTGGGACAAATATGTACATGCATGGAAGGGTGCTGAAGTTCATTGTTCCTGTTTTTATTTCTTCCTTGTTTTAGTAGTTTTGTTGTGTCCTGATCCATTAGTACATAGCCCCAGTAAAAAGTTATTGAGTTCCTTGTCCTCTGTTTAATTTTGACTGCTCCAACAAGACAAAAGGATAATTAAATAAATCATCATTGTTAATGTATCACTAACAAGTTTATATCTGTATCTACTTATATGTTATCTATGTATCTGGATATACAGTTATTGATATTATATTACTACATATGAGGGTATTTCAAAGACTTTGTGGAAATATGGAATTAAAAATAAACTTCTCTTGGTGCAAAATTAGAAGCCCATTGTTAGTTTCACATATTACAAATTTTCCAAGAACTCACTGAAGATCCTTTGTATGCATAGATCTCAAAATTTTTTACACCAACATAAGCCTTTTAATTCTATTTTACACAAATACTTTATTTATTTTCATTTCACAATAAGTACATATTTTTGTGCTACAGTGTGACATTGCAATACAAGTATAAAATGTGTGCTGATCCAATCAGGGTAAATCAAAGTTTGCCATTCACTGACAATATTTTATGTCTGGAAGCTTGGAGTTCCTAATATACATTAGGTTATTGTGACCCATAGTCACCTCATTATGCTGTGTAACATGAGGAACTTATTCTTTCAATCTAACTCTCATGTTATTCAAACTCCCTCTATCCTCCCTCACTTCCCCCAAGCCTCTAGTAAATGCTGTTCCATTTTTGAGATTTTAAGCAATCCATATATGAGGAAGAACATGTGGTATGTACTTTTCTTTGTCTGACTTATTCATTAACATCATGTCCTCCAGATTCATCCATTTTTCCACAAATGATAGAATTTCCTTTTTAAGGCTAATACTTCACTGTGTATATATACCATATTTCTTTATCCATTCATCTATTGATGGACACCTTGTTTGGTTTCACATCTTAGTCATTGTGGATAGAGGGGAGGGGAAGGGAAGGGGAGGAGAAGGGAGAGGAGGAGAGACAGAGAGAGAGAGAGGGAGAAATCTACCAGCAATGCATCCTGGGATGGTGACAGGAACCCAATTACTGGAACCATCGCTGCTACCTCCCAGGAGCCAGAACCAGGAATCGAGCACAGGTACTTTAATATGGGGTATGGGCATCCTAAATGGTGTCCTAATTGATAGACTAAATGTCCACCCAGCCACAAGTCTTCTGAGTTGCCCTCATACATGATACAACAATACAATGAAGGGAGTTGAAGTGTTATAGTATGCTGGTCTAAGAAGAATGTAGTGCAAAAAGTCAGCCCACAGCATTTCAGCAAAATGGAATTTACATTGAATACCTTCTCTGCATATTGGATTTACAGTAATTACCTAAGTCGATGTATATTTGCTGTTGCACAGACAATAACTAACTGACCAGAAAAGAATGTGATATGAGACCATGTAAGTAAATTATTCATTGTAATTAATAAGTAATTTCAAGCTCTAAATTTGGTAGAACTAATATTAATGAGATAAATCAGAGTATTCCAATCAATTATTATATGTATTTGATGAGGTAACTTAATATTGTCCTTCAAAGAGTCTGGCAATGTTTTCATATTTTCAATGCATTCTAATATTTCCTGTTGGACACACACAACATAATTTATGAAGTGTGTGTAGTCTAAATGTTATTTCTCCCTTGTGAGAAGCATGTGACTTATGCTACCAAATGAGAGCAACCGTGTTTTATTTTCTGTATTTACAGATTAAAACATTTGACAAAATCCACAGTTATCATTACACAGCTTTTTAACATCTTCCCAAACTATTTGTATTAACATCTCAATGTTTTTTCACTGAAAATTGTGACGGTTTTCATTTTCCCAATTAAATATAGTCTTAGTTTTCCTCAAGCAAATATCAATTTTAAATGTATATGATTATGTTTAATTAGAAATAACCAAATACGGGTAGCCAATTCTCTAATTCTAATCACAGGAGTAGGTATTATTAATTTTATAAGATCATGGCTCAAGCAACTTGAGTACATGGTCACTGGCATTTGTGGAGAGAAGCAAAAGTAGGAGAAGCTCATATCTTGCTCTCTCACATTTAAAAAAAATGAAAAACAATATTAATTTATGAGAGAGAAAGAGGGAGTGCGCACATCCACTGATCCACTCTCCAAATGTCTCCAAAAGCTAGAGCTGGGTGAAAACTGGAGTCAGGGGATGCAGCACTGTGGCATAGTGGGTAAAGCTGCCGCCTCCAGTGCCAGCACCCCATATGTGTGCCAGTTTGAATCCTGGCTGCTCCACTTCTGATCCAGCTCTCTGCTATGGCCTGGGAAAGCAGTAGAAGATGGCCCAAACCCTTGGGCCCCTGCACCTGCATGAGAGACCTGGATGAAGCTCCTGGCTCCTGGCTTCAGATTGGCACAGCTCTGGCCATTGCAGCCAACTGGGGAGTGAACCAGCAGATAGAAGATTCTCTCTCTCTGTCTCTCTCTCTGCCTCTCCTTCTCTCTCTGTGTAACTTTGACTTTCAAATAAATAAATAAATAAATAAATCCTTAAAAAAACAAGTGGGAAGCAATCCAAGTTTTCCACATGGGTGGCTGGAAGCCAACTACTTGAGCTAACGCCTCTGTCTCCCATAGTCTGCAGGAAGTGGGACTCAGGAGCCAGAACCAGGGCTGATCTCAGGTACTCTGATACAGGATGCTGATCGTCTAACTGGCATCTTAATCGCCAGGCCAGATACCTGACCCTCACCATTCTTTCTGATTCTTGAAATTGTCAAATAAGTAACTCTTGCTTTTCTCAGTCCTCTAATCCTTACTCTAGTAAATACTTTATCAAACGAATAAATAACACAAAAAGCTAACCGCTATCTTTGAAATCAGTTAGCCAATCTGTTCAGAGATAATATAAGTGGGCCTTTACAGAATAAACCCAAGTTGCCTTCAGTAAGTGACTGAAATTGTTTCACTGTTTTTCCTTGCAGCTTATATCTTCAACCATTAATTGTCATCAACCAAATTCCATTACCATAGGACTGGAACACTGGAAAGGAAATACTGCTGCTATAAGATCCTCACATGATTTCAGTTTGCATGTAAGAGAGGTTGTTTTCTTTGTTTAAACACCTAGCATTATTATTGTGTGCAAAAGCTAGAGAATTAAAGGAAAAAAGCATTCTGAATGCTCAGCTATGCTCAAGGTCATAATTGCCCATCTCCTCACCATATTGGACACCTATCATGTCCCATCCTGTGGTGCTCAATTCCCTTTGGTTGGATGCAAAGTTGCTTTCAGGTATGTATGCTTCAGTCTTATTCTTAGCTTCTGGCTTCCCCCAGTGTGGTTCAGTTCTTACTTATTTGCTTGTAACTGAATATTTCATTTGAAGGATAAGGAAATTCATTTTAAAACAGAAGGGAAGGAACAGGAAGACAACTATTGATGGTGAGGCTTCTGCTGATGCTGAACACATCCTTCTATCTATCAATTTATCCACCAGCCAAGCCAATTCAATACTCGTTATTCGCCCATTTGTTGTTAGGAAATACACAGAAGCCAAGAAAGTATTTACACTTGACCTCGTCTACCCTACAATCTCTTCTCCATATGCTTTCTCTGTCAAAGCTTTGGCTAAACCTTAAAACCTCAGTGATCAGGTCTATGCAGCAGGTTACTGCAGAGTCAGAAGTCAGCCTTCTCAACTGATACTTAATCTGATTAAGGAAAAACATGCTAAGAAAGAAACCCCTTTTAAAACACAGCATGAAACAGACCTCAGCATTAGCTTTTAGCTTGTGATAATGTGCTTTGTATAATGTTTTAGTCAAAGTCTTGTGCCAAATTGGGTCCTTGGCCCTCACAGTAATGTTCAGAATAATTTTTTTATCCTCGATGTATGAAATGATAGCTTTTAAAAAGCCACTGTAAATTGCCAAGCTCCCACTGTGGCCGATGACAGCTGACAAATGGAAATGGAGGAAAAGCCAGCGGTGTAAATACACAGTGATTTGCATGACTCCCCGTGCACCTGACGCAGCTTCATTATTTTAAGGTTACTTGCCTTGCAAACTGTAGATTTCCCCAACACTGTTCTGACGAGTGATGTGATGCCAGTACGCACTACGAGGAAGAGAGATCGATTTGGATAACGTCATGGGCTCAGTCAGGCTTGTCTGAAGCTAAAACAAAAGGAAAACATATCTTAGGCTTTATTTAAAATATGAAACTGACATCTGTCCTTTTAAATGTTGAGGGTTTGGTTTGGGTGACACATGATAGAATGTGTTTCAGATACCTGCAGAGTTTCCTGTTTAAAGGATAACTTTTTTGAAAGTAAAAATAATTTTCTGGGGCTGGCACTGTGGCATAGGAGGCTAAGCCTCTGCTAGCAACCCAAATGGGTTCCAGTTCAAGTCCCAGATGCTCTTCTTCCTATCCAGATCTCTGCTATGGCCTGGGAAAGCAGTAGAAGATGGCCCAAGTACTTGGGTCCCTGCACACATGTGGGTGGGAGACCCAGAAGCTTCTGGCTTCTGGCTTCAGATCATCCCAGCTCTAGTGGATGAGGCCTTTTGGGGAGTGAATCAGCGGATGGAAGACCTTTCTTTCTGTCTCTCCCTCTCTGTAACTCTGCCTCTCAAATAAATAAATATAAATCTTTTTTTTTATTTAATGAATGTAAATTTACAAAGTACAACTTTTGCATTGTTGTGGCTTTTTCTTCCATAACCTCCCTCCCATCCACAGCCATCCCATCTCCACTGCCTCTCCCATCCCACTCTTCATCAAGATTCATTTTCAGTTATCTTTATGTACAGAAGATCAACTTAGTATATACTGAGCAAAGATTTCAACAGACTGCACCCACACAACCACACAAGATATAGAGTATTGTTCAACTAGTAGTTTTACCATTAATTATAATAGATAAATATTTGGAAACAGTTTAATCTAACTTATTAAAAAGGGAAAATTAAGATGGTACTAATGATCCTAAGGAGAATTCCAATGGCTTATCATCAATCTGCATTACTGGCAGACATCTCAGGCCATAATCAATTGGATTCCACAGGTAAATTTGTTTGCATTTTTTGGCTTTGATTTTGCATTTAACTGTAGTTACTTTATTACCATTGCTATGACACACAGGGTTATAATAAAGATGACTTGAAATCTTTCTGACAGTAACATAATAGGTACTGAGTTTTGAAAGTATACTTTAAACACATTTTTAATGTTGGGAATTCTTAAGCACAGACTCATAGCCCTGGTTTGCATTTCTACAGATGGGGGTTATTTGCATTACTCTCAGCTTTCTGCAACATTCAGCCTGGTAAATAGCTCAAAAGGAGACGGCGCAAGAAACTCTTCAGAAACTGGTGCCCCAGACAGGTGCCAAGCACAGGATGCACAGTGTTTCAGCCCTTGGAGTCCCCTGAGCTTTTTCCTTGACACTTCCTCACACCCTTGCCCAGTGGCTACTTCCTCCAGTAGCCTTCTGTTGCTCTTGCGATAGAACCTTATACATATTAAAACAGCGTTTTCTCTGAGAAACTGTGATGAAAGTGTGGCACACTGTCTAACTTGAAGCATCTATTTTAGAGTTAGCTGAGGAGACCCACACCATACCACATCACTGGCTCAGGCATCCGTTCATATAAAACAAGAGGTCACATTGCTTCTCATCTCTGAGTCACACCAGGATTTTAAAAACACACAGAAATGGCTTTATTGCATCTTAGTATACATTCCCCTTACACAACTGGAGCAAGCATTCACGTTTTTACAGACAATGGACAATCCTCTAATAAATAAAATTCCACATTTCCCCAATTTAATTCTTGACTCTGTAAAAAGTGGGGGCTTGACAAAGCCTTGACTGTGTTGGGTACAGCCCTGTCGTCCTTTTTGGCTCATTGCAGTGTGAACTCTGCTTGGTGCTTCTTCCCGTCAGTGTCTCACAGACTTCTGCATCCAGCATTGGATTCAAACCTTGTTACTCTTTACATCGGGATGCCTGTTCCAACTGACGTGATGTAAAAGGTCTTCTGACCCTGCAGAAGGCTAAGGTCTGCCTACATTTTAACAGAAGGTGCAGTGGGAGAGCTTGAACACACTTCACTTTTCCTTTTCTAGGGGGGCATTTCCAGAACTGCTATCTTAGCGTAAAAGTGCCACATTCAGCCCATTGAATCTGGCACTGTTGAAGTTCTTTTTCTTTTTTTTTAGTCCTTAATGTGTTGTACTATGTGAATTAACGGTATAACTAGTACTCAAACAGTACTTTATACTTTGTGTTTCTGTGTGGGTGCAAACTGTTGAAATCTTTACTTAATATAAACTAAATTGATCTTCTATACATAAAGATAATTGAAAATGAATCTTGATGTGAATGGGATGGGAGAGGGAGTGGGAGATGGGATGGTTGTGAGTGGGAGGGAGGTTACGGGGGAAAAAGCCGCTGTAATCCAAAAGCTGTACTTTGGAAATTTATATTTATTAAATAAAAGTTAAATAAAATAAAATAAAACATATACTTACACTAAAAAAAGATGTCTCCAAACAGCAATATGGCAACCAAATTGTATATTTTCTATATTTAACATATTTCAAAATTTTCCTGTCCATTTCTGCATCCTGTAATTGATATATTCAAGTTTGGGTGTAGCAGGAGAAGTGACAGAAAGAAAAGACACGTTTCTGGGCTCTAGTAGAACAGAGCTCTTAGAATCTGAATGCTCGTACCAGCATGGGCTCTGCACTTTTCTACTTCACCTCACCAGGGGAGAACTGATGGGCGGACTATGCATGTTGAGAATATGTAAAATATTCTCATCTCCTGTAAGGGAGTGGAGACAAGGCTCATTTTATGAAATTGTTACTGAAAAAAAAAGGGCTTTTGTCTTTAAAGCCAATTTCCCACATGAACTATAAACTTAATTAAACACATAAATCTTTAATTCGTGTTAGCAATCTCATTAATAACATCAATTTCTCCATATAATGAGTCTCATATTAGTTATAGTTCTGTCTACAGTAGTATTCACCATTCTTCATTCTCTTTTCTAATATAATTTTATTAATATTTATAATAGATCTATTTATAATAAGTCTTTCCAAACTTTGACAAAAATGAATTTTCTTTTTTATTCTGGGAAATACTTTGCCTCCCAAATGTTTAGTTAAGCACCATAGGAATTTAGCAAACACATTTTGTTTGCTGGAAACAGAGGCAAGAGGAGAACACCTCTGAGCCATCTCCATCTGAGTCACTCCACTCAGTTTGCTCTTCACTTCTCTCCAGCTCTCACTCATCCCCATTTTCCAGTTCTAGTTTGCCTTCAGCAGCATCTCTACCTTCATTTGTTTCTTTGCTTTTCCTTCATTCTACTTCCATATTTAACTGCAGAAAAAGGGAATACTTGTGTTTGTACCTGATCATGGATTTTCTCAGGATCTCTGCCGCAGATACAAATCTTGTCCAGTATATCTTGGCTATCTCATAATCAAGGATTGTGTACTGCTATGGATTGAATTGTTCTCAAATTCATAGGGAGAACCCCAAACCCCTGCTGGGGCTCTATGTGAAGACAGGGCCTCTGAAGAGGCTAAGATAGGTTAAAGGGGTTTATAAAAGTGGAATCCTAATCCAAAATCTAATCCTAATTCCAAAATTTTGGAAGAGACCCCAGAGAAGAAGACAGAACAGGAAGATGGCCATTTGCAAGCCAAGGAGAGAGATCTTAGAACAAACAATCCTGCCAGCATCTTGATCCTGCATTTTGATTCTCCCAAACTGTGAGAAGATAAATTTCTGTTTATCCACCCTATCTGTGGTATTTTGTTATGGCAGCTCAAGGAAGTTAGTACAAGTATCTGGGCCACGGACAATCTAACAAATGATGTGGAATCTATCTGAGCTATCCGGTGACTTTTAATTTGTGTATTAACTTTAAACAACATATTATTTTTTAAAAGATTTATTTATTTACTTGAAAAGCAGAGTTACAGAGATAAGGGAGACAGAGTGTTCTTCCACCTGCTGGTTCACTCCCCAAATGGCCACAATGGCTGTAGCTGAGCTGATTCGAAGCCAGGAGCCAGGGGCTTCTTCCAGGTGTGCCACGTGGGGTACAGGGGCCCAAGTACTTGGGGTGTCTTCCATTGCTTTCCCAGGCCATTATAAGGGAGGATCTGGACTGGAAGTGGAGCAGCCAGGTCAGGAACTGGTGCCCATATGGGATGCTGATGCCACTGGTGGAGGCTTAATCTACTATGCCACAGTGCTGACCCCTAAGCAGTATGTTATAAACTAGTCTTTTCGATGTCCACAATGACTAAACAATGTGACAGTATTTCACACACTTTATTAGAAGATTTTGTTGGTTCCGATTTTAAGCTCCTGCTAAAACTTCTCTTGATGGGAAGGTTCAACAAGAGGAAATACGAGGCAGATGCTGTGGCACAGCAGGTAAAGCCACTGCCTGCAGGGCCAGCATCCCATATGGATGCTCTACTTCCGAACCAGCTCTCTGTTGTGGCCTGGGAAAGCAGTAGAAGATGGCTCAAGTCCTTGGGCCCCTGCACCCACATGGGAGACCTGGAAGAAACTCCAAGCTCCTGGCTTCAGATTGGTACAGCTCCCGCCATTGCGGCCAGTTGGGGAGCGAACCAATGGATGGAAGACCTCTCTCTCTGCCTCTCCTTATCTCTTTGTGTAACTCTTTCAAATAAAAAATCTTTTAAAAAAAGGATATACAAAAACTACCCTTAAGTGTTTTAATATTATAACAATTAAAAGCATTAAGATAACAGTAACTTTGAAAATACTATACAAATTTCTTAATTACTATATATAATACATCAACTTAACATGGAGGGCTTTCAGGATCGTAAAATTGTATACATCAAAAAAGCATATAGGGTAATTTATATTTATATTGCAAATAAATATCTAATTAAAAATCTGTGTTCACATATATAAAAGAGAAGATTATATTGTGGCATCATTTGTAAGCAATTATTGTATTTTAAGAAGTTGACTAGGACGGATCCACATCTTCTAAATCAAGTATGAGGATCTGCTGTGCTTTAAGTAGAGTTAGTGGAAAATTCTTCGATGAGCTTCAAAATTCTGCAAATGTTTGTGCCAGAACTCCCTCATCATTTACCTGTGGTCTCTCCTGCAGGCAAGAATCACCTGCTCTTCCTCTCACGCAGGGCAGGGTTTGGAAAGGATCTGCAGTGTAACAAGCATCCTGTAGACATGGAGGCAGTGCGTTCAGTTTTTGAGACACTTGTGGTATCATCTATCATTTTTGGTTCTACCTGACTCTTGGTTCCATTCTTCTGAGATAGCAGTCAGTTCACTGAGATACTAAGCAGTGAATCAGAAATTGCTATTAGCATCTGGAAAAAGTAAAGATCACAGCGCAACCAAGTCTGGAGAGTAATGAGAATGTTTGTGTTCTCTCTGAGAACTGCATCCACAAATCTCAGAAATCCCGCATCCTAGGAAAATGACTTAGACTCAAAGTGTGCCATTAGGACACACGCTAAAATTTTTTTTTTAACTTTTATTTAATGAATATAAATTTCCAAAGTATAGCCCATGGGTTACAATGGCTTCCCCCCTCCCATAACTTCCCTCCCGCCCGCAATCCTCCCCCTTCCCGCTCCCTTTCCCCTTCCATTCATGTAAAGATTCATTTTCAATTCTCTTTGTATACAGAAGATCAGTTTAGTATATATTAGGTAAAGATTTCAACATTTTGCCCATATAGCAACACAAAGTGAAAAAACTACCATTGGATTACTAATTATAGCATTAAATAGCAATGTACAGCACATTAAAGACAGAGATCCTACATAATTTTTTTTTCAAATTAATTAATTTTCTATGCCATTTCCATTTTAACACCAGGTTGTTTTTTTTTTCATTTCCAATTCTCTTTATATACAGAAGATCAATTCAGTATATAATTAGTAAAGACCTCATCAGTTTGTGCCCACACAGAAACGCAAAGTATAAAAATACTGTTTCAGTACTAGTTATAGCATCACTTCGCTTTAGACGACACATTAGGGACAGATCCCACATGGGGTGTAAGTACACAGTGACTCCTGTTGCTGACTTAACAATTTGACACTCCTGTTCATGGCGTCAGTAATCTCCCTAGGCTCTAGTCATGAGTTGCCAGGGCTATGGAAGCCTTTAGAGTTCGCTGACTTCGATCTTATTCCGATAGGGTCATAGTCAAAGTGGAAGTTCTCTCCTCCCTTCGGAGAAGGGTACCTCCTTCTTTGATGGCCCCGTTCTTTCCACTGGGATCTCACTCACAGAGATCATTCATTTAGGTCTTTTTTTTTTTTTCCATGATATCTTGGCTTTCCATGCCTGCTATACTCTCATGGGCTCTTCAGCCAGATCTGAATGCCTTGAGGGCTGATTCTGAGGCCGGAGTGTTGTTTAGGACATCTGCCATCCTATGAGTCTGCTGTGTATCCCACTTCCCATGTTGGATCTTTCTCTCCCTTTTTGATTCTATCAGTTAGTATTAGCAGATACTTGTCTTGTTTGTGTGATCTCTTTGACTCTTAGACCTATCAGAACTATCAATTGTGAGCTGAAATTGATCACTTGGACTAGTGCGATGGCATTGGTACATGCCATCTTGATGGGATTGTGTTGGAATCCCCTGGCACATTTCTAACTCCACCATTTGCGGCCAGTCCGATTGAGCATGTTCCAAATTGTTCGTCTCCTCCCTCTCTTTTTCCACTCTTAGATTTAACAGGGATCACTTTTCAGTTAAAATTTAAACACCTAAGAATAATTGTGTGTTAATTACTGAGTTCAACCAATAGTACTAGAACAACAACAACAACAACAAATACTAAAAAGGATAAAGTATTACATTGTACATCTAAAGCATCATGCTGAGTGAATTAAGCCAGTCCCAAAGAGAAAAATATCATTTGTTTTCCCTGATCGGTGACAACTGAGCGCCAAAGGGGAAACCTGTTAAGTGAAATGGACACTATAAGCAACAATGAACTGATCAGCTCCTGTCCTGACTTTAGATGTACAAAGGACACACGCTAAAATTTTATTTGTACATCACACGGATAAGGATTATGCTACCCTCAAATTGATGAAAAGGAACAACCCAAAGAAAAGAGCCTTATATTGAGAGGAATCTCATAAATAAATAAAGAAGGGTTGGCTGCCTCCTCTCACTCCCATTAAGGCAGTAAATAAACAAACTTAATTTTTATTTGTAAGCATCCGAGATTGTAGCTGATGTCAGAGAGAGCTCACAACGCCATTTCCTGCTGCAATCTTCAACTCTCCTTACTATAAGCTTCAGAAAACTCATTTGAACACATTTGGTTGAAAGGGTAATTGTCAGAAAACAATTCCTCCTGAGTTACTCATGACTTAGCATTTCCTGTGACGGCTTTTGTCCCTTATTATCTTTCCAAGTATGCTTACATTAAACAGAGAATTTGAGAATATGGTGACTTCCTCCAGGACAGAGGGCACAGTGTTCCTTGACCAGGGAAAAGCAGATAATGTCTCCTAAGACAAACACTGGCAAGGTTTGCTAGCAGCCACCTTGTAAGACTGGGAACCTCCTAAAGTCAGGTTTCTCAGCTGTGTCCACATGGAGTGTCCGTCTGGGCGGCTGCACATGGCCCCATGGGAATACGGAACAGTGAGTCTGATGGACATGAAATTCATGATGCTTGCTGTGTCATAAAGTCCTTTGTCTCTGACTGAAAAGTCTTTCATGCTTTTTTGCCAGCATCCATTAAACTGTCGCAGGCAATGGAAGAAGGGGTGATAGACTCTTTCCTGCTTTTCTTTCTTTCTTTCTTTCTTTTTTTTTTTTGACAGGCAGAGTGGACAGTGAGAGAGAGAGACAGAGAGAAAGGTCTTCCTTTGCCGTTGGTTCACCCTCCAATGGCTGCTGCGGCCGGTGCACCGCGCTGATCCAAAGGCAGGAACCAGGTGCTTCTCCTGGTCTCCCATGCAGGTGCAGGGCCCAAGCACTTGGGCCATCCTCCACTGCACTACCTGGCCACAGCAGAGAGCTGGCCTGGAAGAGGGGCAACCGGGACAGAATCCGGCGCCCCAACCGGGACTAGAACCCTGTGTGCCGGTGCCACAAGGCGGAGGATTAGTCTATTGAGCCACGGTGCCGGCCTTCCTGCTTTTCTAATCTCTGATCACTGTCTCAGCTCTTCCCATACCTTGAATGTAAAGTGACTTACAGAAGTTCCTCTGTTGAGCTGTCTAGCACAGACTCCATTACATGGGTCCTGACTAACCCAAGAGGCCATCTCATTATGTCTCCAATTTTTTCATTATGTCCACATTGCAAGACCTTTATTTTTGCTCTTTCGATGCTAAAATTAACAAATCCCAATCTCTGATCTCTGTCCTTAATGTGTTGTTTAATGTGAATTAATGCTATAACTAGTACTCAAACAGTATTTTACACTTTATGTTCTGTGTGGATGCAAACTGTTGAAATCGTTACTTAATAGATACTAAATTGATCTTCTGTATATAAAGATAATTGAAAATGAATCTTGATGTTAATGGGATGGGAGAGGTAGTGGGAGATGGGAGGGTTGCGGGTGGGAGAAAGGTTATGGGGAGGAAAAGCCATTGTAATCCATAAACTGTACTTTGGAAATTTATATTTGCTAAATAAAAGTTAAAAACAAAACAAAAAAACAAATCCCAATATGAGTACTAAGGTGTTTTGAGAAATAAAAATAAAATAATAAAGGTCAGAATTCCATCTAGGGACTTTAGTATGAGTGTAGATAAGAATTATCACCACTGTTTCTCAAAGAGTCATCAATTCTCTTAAAGTTCCTTGGTATTTACATTTTATATAAAAGCAGCAAATTCTTTTAGACTTTAAAAAGAATTTTTCCTATTTTTACAAAGCCTTTTGTATCTCCAACTTACAGACACTACTTACATTTACTTTTGGACAATTTTTTCTATATTTTTATTTTTTAGAAAGATTTTGGGTTTTCATTTGTATAAAGAACTTACATTTTTCAATTTTTCTTATATCTTATGTTTTGCTCTTGTCTTAATGTCCACCTGCTCTTTCTCTTGTTTTCTTACTCTTTTTTTATCTTCCTATGTTAAGTATTTGCAATTATAATCTTATTCATTTAATGAAGGCATTTGCTTTTGCATTTTCACTTAGCCCACCTCCCAGTAGCTTTATAAATAAAATAATTATTTTCTAAAATTTTATTATTATAGTCTTACTTCCTTTTTATATATAAAATATTTCCTTGTGTATTTCATTAAGCATTGATTTTAATATATGATTTAACACTAGTTTTAATTTAGTCATATAATCAGAGCATGGGCTGAGCAGTTTCCATAGGCTGAAGTTTATTTTTTAATTTTTTATGTAAGATGTGATCAATTTCTGTATATATTTTATGAGTACTTGAAAAGATACATATATTGATATAGAATCTATCTACACACACACACTCATCAATGTATATTTTGTTCTCTCAACATTTATTTGTTTAATCTGTTAAGATGAGAAAGCATTGATTTCTAATGACTATTTCGCATGCTTTTGCATATTTAAGTACTATTTAAAGTGTTTTATCATAAATCAATAAATTTTAATTGTATTCATTTATGGGTAAATTGTGAAGCTATGATTTATGATTACATCAAGCTAATTAACTTATTGATCAATACTTTTATGATGAGGACATTTGAAATTTATTTTCTTAGCAATTTTAAAATATAATCATTGACGGGGCGGAGCCAAGATGGCGGATAGTGAGGATGTGCGCCGATAGTCTGGAAAATAAAGTTTCATAAAAGTGGAATTACTGTAGCCTCAGGAAAAGATTCAAGAAAAAAACTGCAGAGGAAACGCTTCCGGATCTAGTGGATGTGACACAGAGGACCTACAAGGAGCCCACCGCATGGAAATCCAACCGCGGGACCCGAGCCGCAGAATCTCCCCAGCGCGGGAACGAACGGGAGGTAAGACAAAAGCCTCAGAAACGCGAGATATTAGTGGGGAAAGGCAGAGGCCCCTCCCTTCACTTGAGCAAAACAAAGAGCAGGAGCCATTTTACATATGTAAAGCGGCAATGAGTACACAAACACAGTAACTTTGGGTCTAAGGTGAAACTTGAGAACACATTGAGGGCTGCATAAACTCTGTGTGTGGTCCCAGGGGTAGTTCAAATGAATACTAACAGAGGCCAGATTTCAACTACCCTCAACTCCACTCAGCCATTCGGAATTAATTCCCAACTGAGTCAAAAAAAAAAAAAAAAGAGAGAGATCCAGCAAGGAGTCACTTTTTGCACAGCCTTAAACCTGAAGAATCAAGCAGAGCTCTCTGGCCACACCCATCACAGCCTCTAAGGATCCATCAAAGCAGGCAGCCCACTAAGAGGCATAGTATAATGGAAAAAAACACCACAGCAAAAAAATAAATAAATAAATAAATAATCTCCAACATGCCAAACAACAAACGTAGAAGCCGAGGTAACAAGAGCAAGGAAGACACTATGACGCCCCCTAGTGAACAAGACACCCCAATCCAAGATTACGAAGATGAAGAGATAGAGGAAATGCAAGAAGCAGATCTCAAAAAATTGATAAGAACATTAAGAAGTTCTCAAAAACAAATTCTTGAACTACAGAAATCCTTCATGGACAAGATAGAAAATCTCTATCACAAAAATGAAATATTAAGGAGGAACCAAAATGAAATGAAACAACTAGTAGAACAAGAAACTGTGATAGTGACAAGAAATCATAATGAAATGAAGAACTCAATAGATCAAATGACAAACACATTAGAGAGCCTTAAAAACAGAATGGGTGAAGCAGAAGAGAGAATATCGGACTTAGAAGACAGAGAACAGGAAAGGAAACAGTCAAATCAAAGAAAAGAAGAAGAAATCAGAAATCTAAAAAGTACTGTCAGGAATCTACAGGATACTATTAAAAAACCCAACATTTGGGTTCTAGGAGTTCCTGAAGGCATGGAGAGGGAGAAAGGATTAGAAGGCATTTTCAGTGAGATACTAGCAGAAAATTTCCCAGGTTTGGAGAAGGACAGAGACATCCTAGTACAGGAAGCTCATAGAACCCCTAATAAACATGACCAAAAGAGATCCTCACCACGACATATTGTAATCAAACTCACCACAGTGAAACATAAAGAAAAGATCCTAAAATGTGCAAGAGAGAAATGCCAGATTACTCTCAGAGGATCTCCAATTAGACTCACAGCTGACTTCTCATCAGAAACCCTACAAGCTAGAAGGGAATGGTGAGATATAGCCCAGGTACTAAGAGAGAAAAACTGCCAGCCCAGAATATTATATCCTGCAAAGCTCTCATTTGTGAATGAAGGTGAAATAAAGACCTTTCACAGCAAACAGAAATTGAAAGAATATGTCGCCACTCGTCCAGCCCTGCAAAACATGCTTAAAGATGTGTTACATACAGAAACACAGAAACATGGACACCAATATGAAAGAAGGTAAAGGAAGGAAACCTCACAGCAAAAGATCACAGGAAGCTCAAAGCATATAAGAGAAAAAAATCTTTGGAAAATGGCAAAGCAAAGTTACTCCTTCTCAATAGTCACATTGAACGTTAATGGCCTGAACTGTCCAGTTAAAAGACACATTTTGGCTGATTGGGTTAAGGAACAAAACCCATTTTTTTGCTGCTTACAAGAAACTCATCTTTCCAACAATGATGCATACAGACTGAAAGTGAAAGGCTAGAAAAAGATATACCATGCCAGCAGAAATGAAAAAGAGCCGGCGTAGCCATCTTAATATCGGACAACATAAACTTTACCACAAAAACTGTTAGGAGAGACAAAGAGGGGCACTATATAATGATTAAGGGATCAATTCAACAAGAGGATATAACGATTATCAACGTATATGCACCTAATTACAGGGCACCAGCTTATTTAAAAGACTTGTTAAGGGACTTAAAGGGAGACTTAGACCCCAATACAATAGTTCTGGGGGACTTCAATACTCCACTCTCAGAGATAGACAGATCAACAGGACAGAAGATCAACAAGGAGACAGTAGATTTAAACGACACTATAGCCCAAATGGATCTAACAGATATCTACAGAACTTTTGTTCCTACACATAAAGCATTTACATTCTTCTCAGCAGTACATGGAACCTTCTCTAGGACTGACCACATACTAGGCCATAAAGCAAGTCTCAGCAAATTCAAAAGAATTAGAATCATATGATGCAGCTTCTCAGACCATAAAAGAATGAAGTTGGAAATTAGCAACTCAGGAATTCCTAGAGAGTATGCAAACACATGGAGACTGAACAACATGCTCCTGAATGAACAATGGGTCATAGAAGAAATCAAAAGAGAAATCAAAAACTTTCTGGAAGTAAATGAAGATAACAGCACAACATACCAAAACTTATGGGATAGAGCAAAAGCAGTGTTAAGAGGAAAGTTTATATGAAAAGGTGCCTACATCAAGAAATTGGAAAGGAACCAAATAAATGAGCTTTCAAGTCATCTCAAGGATCTAGAAAATCTGCAGCAAACCACACCCAAACCCAGTAGGAGAAGAGAAATAATTAAAATCAGAGAAGAAATCAACAGGATTGAATCCAAAAAAAAAATTACAAAAAATCAGCCAAACAAGGAGCTGGTTTTTTGAAAAAATAAACAAAATTGACACCCCATTGGCCCAACTAACTAAAAAAAGAAGAGAAAAGACACAAATCAATAGGATCAGAGATGAAAATGGAAACGTAACAACAGACACCACAGAAATAAAAAGAATCATCAGAAATTACTACAAGGACTTGTATGCCAGCAAACAGGGAAATCTATCAGAAATGGACAGATTCTTGGACACATACAACCTACCTAAATTGAGCCAGGAAGACATAGAAAACCTAAACAGACCCATAACTGCGACAGAAATTGAAACAGTAATAAAGACCCTCCAACAAAGAAAAGCCCAGGACCAGATGGATTCACTGCTGAGTTCTACCAGACATTTAGAGAAGAACTAACTCCAATTCTCCTCAAACTATTCAGAGCAATCGAAAAAGAGGGAATCCTCCCAAATTCTTTCTATGAAGCCACCATCACCTTAATTCCTAAGCCAGAAAGAGACGCAACATTGAAAGAGAATTACAGACCAATATCCCTGATGAACATAGATGCAAAAATACTTAATAAAATTCTGGCCCATAGAATACAACAACACATCAGAAAGATCATCCACCCAGACCAAGTGGGATTTATCCCTAGTATGCATGGATGGTTCATCGTTCACAAAACAATCAAAGTAATACAATACATTAACAGACTGCAGAAGAAAAACCATATGATTCTCTCAATAGATGCAGAGAAAGCATTTGATAAAATACAACACCCTTTCATGATGAAAACTCTAAGCAAACTGGGTATGGAAGGAACATTCCTCAATACAATCAAAGCAATATATGAAAAACCCACGGCCAACATCCTATTGAATGGGGAAAAGTTGGAAGCATTTCTGCTGAGATCTGGTACCAGACAGGGATGCCCACTCTCACCACTGCTATTCAATATAGTTCTGGAAGTTTTGGCCAGAGCTATTAGGCAAGAAAAAGAAATTAAAGGGATACAAATTGGGAAGGAAGAACTCAAACTATCCCTCTTTGCAGATGATATGATTCTGTATTTAGGGGATCCAAAGAACTCTACTAAGAGACTATTGGAACTCACAGAAGAGCTTGGCAAAGTTAGCAGGATATAAAATCAATGCACAAAAATAAACAGCCTTTGTATACACAGGCAATGCCACGGCTGAGGAAGAACTTCTAAGATCAATCCCATTCACAATAGCTACAAAAACAATCAAATACCTTGGAATAAACTTAACCAAAGACGTTAAAGATCTCTACGATGAAAACTACAAAACCTTAAAGAAAGAAATAGAAGAGGATACCAAAAAATGGAGAAATCTTCCATGCTCATGGATTGGAAGAATCAATATCATCAAAATGTCCATTCTCCCAAAAGCTATTTATATAGATTCAATGCAATACCAATCAAAATACCAAAGACATTCTTCTCAGATTTGGAAAAAAATGATGCTGAAATTCATATGGAGACACTGGAGACCTCGAATAGCCAAAGCAATCTTGTACAACAAAAACAAAGCCAGAGGCATCACAATACCAGATTTCAGGACATACTATAGGGCAGTTGTGATCAAAACAGCATGGTACTGGTACAGAAACAGATGGATAGACCAATGGAACAGAATAGAAACACCAGGAATCAATCCAAACATCTACAGCCAACTTATATTTGATCAAGGATCCAAAACTAATCCCTGGAGTAAGGACAGTCTATTCAATAAATGGTGCTGGGAAAATTGGATTTCCATGTGCAGAAGCATGAAGCAAGACCCCTACCTTTCACTTTACACAAAAATTCACTCAACATGGATTAAAGACTTAAATCTACGACCTGAAACCATCAAATTATTAGAGAGCATTGGAGAAACCCTGGAAGATATAGGAACAAGCAAAGACTTCTTGGAAAAGACCCCAGAAGCACAGGCAGTCAAAACCAAAATTAACATTTGGGATTGCATCAAATTGAGAAGTTTCTGTACTTCAAAAGAAACAGTCAGGAAAGTGAAGAGGCAACCGACAGAATGGGAAAAAATATTTGCAAACTATACTACAGATAAAGGGTTGATAACCAGAATCTAAAAGGAAATCAAGAAACTCCACAACAACAAAACAAACAACCCACTTAAGAGATGGGCCAAGGACCTCAATAGACATTTTTCCAAAGAGGAAATCCAAATGGCCAACAGACACATGAAAAAATGTTCAAGATCACTAGTAATCACAGAAATGCAAATCAAAACCACAATGAGGTTTCACCTCACCCCGGTGAGAATGGCTCACATCCAGAAATCTACCAACAACAGATGCTGGAGAGGATGTGGGGAAAAAGGGACACTAACCCACTTAGTTGGTGGGAATGCAAACTGGTTAAGCCACTATGGTAGTCAGTCTGGAGATTCCTCAGAAACCTGAACATAACCCTACCATACAACCCAGCCATCCCACTCATTGGAATTTACCCAAAGGAAATTAATTTGGCAAATAATAAAGCCATCTGCACATTAATGTTTATGCAGCTCAATTCACAATAGCTAAGACCTGGAACCAATCCAAATGCCCATCAACAGTAGACTGGATAAAGAAATTATGGGACATGTACTCCATAGAATACTATACAGCAGTAAGAAACAATGAAACCCAGTCATTTGCAACAAGATGGAGGAATCTGGAAAACATCATGCTGAGTGAATTAAGCCAGTCCCAAAGAGACAAATTTCATTTGTTTTCCCTGATCGGTGACAACTGAACACCAAAGGGGAAACCTGTTGAAGTGAAATGGATACTATAAGAAACAATGACCTGATCAGCTCTTTTCCTGACTCTAGATGTACAATGTAATACTTTATCCTTTTTAGTATCTGTTGTTGTTGTTGTTCTAGTACTAGTGGTTGAACTCTGTAACTAACACAGAATTATTCTTAGGTGTTTAAATTTTAACTGAAAAGTGATCCCTCTTAAATATAAGAGTGGGAAAAAGAGAGGGAGGAGATGTACAATCTGGGACATGTTCAATCGGACTTGCCCCAAATGGTGGAGTTAGAAATGCGCCAGGGGATTCCAATACAATCCCATCAAGATGGCATGTACCAATGCCATCTCACTAGTCCAAGTGATCAATTTCAGTTCACAACTGATGGCTCTGATAGGTCTAAGAGGCAAAGGGATCACACAAACAAGACAAGTGTCTGCTAATACTAACTGACAGAATCACAAAGGGAAAAAACAATCCAACATGGGAAGCGGGATACACAGCAGACTCATGGAATGGCAGATGTCCTAAAAAACACTCTGGCCTCAGAATCAGCCCTTAAGGCATTCGGGTCTGGCTGAAGAGCCCATGAGAGTATTTTAGGCATGGAAAGCCAAGATACCATGGAAAAGAAAAAAAAGAAGAAGACCTAAATGAAAGATCTCTGTGAGTGAGATCCCAGTGGAAAGAACAGGGCCATCAAAGAAGGAGGTACCTTTCTCTGAAGGGAGGAGAGAACTTCCACTTTGACTATGACCCTATCGGAATAAGACCAAAGTCAGCAAACTCTAAAGGCTTCCATAGCCCTGGCAACTCATGATTAGAGCCTAGGGAGATTACTGACGCCATGAACAGGAGTGTCAAATTGTTAAGTCAGCAACAGGAGTCACTGTGTACTTACACCCCATGTGTGATCTGTCCTTAATGTGTTGTCTAATGTGCAGTGATGGTATAACTAGTACTGAAACAGTATTTTTACACTTTGTGTTTCTGTGTGGGTACAAACTGATGAGATCTTTACTAATTATATACTGAATCGATCTTCTGTTTATAAAGAGAATTGGAAATGAAAAAAAAAAAACCAACCTGGTGTGAAATTGGAAATGGCATATAAAATTAATTAAAAAAAATGCCACCTGAACTTCACATATAACGACAGTGCAGCCCAGAGGCTCACGGTGACACAGCCATTGAACAATGACTCTGGAGCTTCGCAGCTTGTGATCTTCTTCTGTCTTCACTGCAACTCATTGTAAAATAAATTGTTGTGTCCTTCTCTAGATGAGACTTACACAAATGAGCCAGTTCCACAGGACCAGGGCAGGAATGCAAGTGCCTCTTCCCCATGTTTAAAGAGAGAACAGCACAGTATGTGCAACAGAATAACAGAGTTGCTGTAGGCTGATATTAAATATTGACTCTAGAGCTGTCTAGTCATCTGACCTTAGAAAGGTTCTTAAACTTTTTTTTAATAAAAATTCAGTTTCTCCTTATCTCTGAGCTTAAGCTACAGTAATCTATGTTAAGTGTTGCTATAAATATTATGTAATATGTGCATTTAGAGTGAGACATATAGCACTTGTCACACCTGAAGCACAGGGTCAAGACATTGTTAGTGCTGTTAGGCTAGGGATTCCTATGTGAGTATTTGGTCAAAACACAGAAATTTATCAAAATTGAGCGATCAAAGGAATGACAGTAAAGGCAGAGACACAGGAGTATTTGATTATAAGCCTAAGAGCCAAGTAGAAGCACAAACACCCCAAAGTGAACACAGGAAATAGCTGGTCCATATGGACGGGTGGAGAAAGGTGAGCGACAGCTAGGAGATGGGTGAACAATGCCAGGTGCAGGCTATGTGTGTGCGTGTGAGTACACACGCATAACAAAAGCTAGGGAAGCGCAGTCACAGCGTTCTCTTAAAGAAATGCCAGCTGGTGCATATGTCAATGTGTTCCCTGGTACGACTGACACCAGAGGGACTGGGTAGGGAAATTCACTGGAATCAAAAAGCACTGCCAAGGGACAAGTGGCAGGGATCACAAAGTGGACTGGATGCCTGTTGTAAAAACGCCATTCTGTTTAATAAAGAAGTGCATACAAGTGTACTACCAGTTGAGAACACTCCGTTTTATTTGTTCTTGGAAAGGAGCTCATGAACTTGAAAACTGTATGGAAAGAGACCGCAGAGACTGCCAGCCATGTTTGGCACTGCTTGGATTTGTTCGAAGAGTCCTCTGAAATTCTGAAGGTTTATGGGCAATCAGTTTCTTCCAGACTTGGCTTAATTTCCAACTGGGGACATCTCATACTTAATTTTTCATTTTATTCAAAATAAATGAAAAGGAATTAGAAGATAATTCACTGAATCTGTACCAAGATAACAAAAGAAATATGATTTTTCACATTTTATTGAAATTGCTAGATGCCATTTTAATTGGACTTTGTGGAGTATTTTCATTAAATTACTATTATTAATGTTATTATTGTATATTTTAAACCATATATCAACCTAAACACTTTCAAGCAGTATGAAAGAAGCTGAGCTTCAGAAGAATGCTAGAATTTTTTTTTTTATTTTTGACAGGCAGAGTGGACAGTGAGAGAGAGAGAGAAAGGTCTTCCTTTGCCGTTGGTTCACCCTCCAATGGCCGCTGCGGCCGTCGCACTGCGGCCGTGCACCGTGCTGATCCGAAGGCAGGAGCCAGGTGCTTCTCCTGGTCTCCCATGGGGTGCAGGGCCTAAGCACTTGGGCCATCCTCCACTGCACTCCCTGGCCACAGCAGAGAGCTGGCCTGGAAGAGGGGCAACCAGGACAGAATCCGGTGCCCCGACCGGGACTAGAACTCGGTGGGCTGGTGCTGCTAGACAGAGGATTAGCCTGTTGAGCCATGGCGCTGGCACTGAATGCTAGAAATTATTACTGGGGCAGGTGCTGTGGCTCAGTGGGGTTAGCCACTGCTTGGGGTATCTGTATCCCATATGGGAGTGATGGACTGAGTTCTGGTACCTCTGCTTCTGATCCAGTTTCCTGCTAATGTGCCCGGGAGGCAGCAGGTGATGGCTCAAGTACCTGGGGCCCTGCCACCCATGTGGGAGGCCCAGATGAATTCCTGGATACTGGCTTCATCTGGCCTAGCTCTGGCTGTTACAGGTATTTTGAGAAGTAACCAGCAGGTAGAAACACATACACACTCTTTCTTTCTCTCCCTTACACACACATACACACACACTGTGTTTCTGCCTTTCAAGATGATGAAAATAGACAAACATTTAAAAACTGAAATTATTTTGAACATCCAAATAAATGTTTAACACCATTCTTATCCACAATCATAATGCTTTTAAGACTACATACTGTTAATTTCTATACATCTACCCTATCTATCTCTACCTTTCATCTACCTATCTATTAGGAGATGCATTTATAGAATTACTCTTTGAACATAAAGAACATGATGAATACATGCTAAAATTAGATGAATAGTTATTTTAAATCAAGTTTTATATAAATAATTTCCAATGTCTGAACATAATAAAAGCTGGGATAAATTTTAGTAGTGGTTAAAACAATTTTTCCAATTGAAAAATAAAGCTATCCTGCTGATGTACACCCTGGGAGGCAGCAGATGATGGCGAAAGTAGTTGGGTCTCCTCCACCTATTTGAAACAACCAGCTTGAGTTCTCAGTTCCTAGCTTCAGCCTGGCCCAGCTCCGGCTGTTGTGGGTATCTGGGGAATCAACTAACAGATGAAAGATTTCTCTCTCTCCCCTCCTCCACCCCTTCCCTAGGCAATTCAAGTAAAATGGAAATAAAGGTTTAAAAAATAAAGCTAAATTGTAGAGGAGTTTTCTTTTGCCAGCAGTTTATGGATTAGATAAAAAATATTGAGCTTTTGCTAATGACAAGATGGCATTCTGACACTCTAGTGGACACTATTGTTGCATCCCTGTCAATATCTTGTTTTTAAATTTATTTTTTAAGGAGTACAACTTTAGGAATGCATTTATTCTTCCCACCATAGCCGCCCTCCCACCCACACCCCAACCTCTCCTCCTCCTCCTTCTATCCTTCCCAGTCCCATTTTTCAGTAAGATTCATTTTCAATTAACTTTGTACACAGAAGACCACCTCTAAATGAAGTAGAGATTTCAACAATTTGCACACACATGCCCAAATATCTTTTAAGAAGAGGTAACTAAAGCCCAGCGGTGGTGAGTGACTTGCCCGCACCACACAGCTCTGTCTTTCCTCAGACTTGCCCTCATTACCATACACGCTGCTTCCAAGCTGCATATGTGCCAGCTGAATGCATCCCAGGGAACAACAGGCTCTCATTCACCCAATTAGGGCCTCATTATGTTCCCATGCAATCCTTCCTTCCTCCCTCCCGCCGTCCCTCCCTCCCTCCCTCCCGCCGTCCCTCCCTCCCTCCCTCCCTCCCGCCGTCCCTCCCTCCCTCCCTTCCTTCCTTCCTTCCTCCCTCCCTCCCTTCCTTCCTTTCCTTCCTTCTTTCCTTCCTCCCTCCATTCCTGCCTCTCTTTCTCTCCCTCTTCTTTTTCTCTCTCTCTTTCTTTCTTTCTCTTTGTGTATTTCTGTATTTCTTTTATTTATTTAAAAGGCAGAGTCACAGAGAGAGAGGGATCTTCCCTTTGTTGGTTCACCTCCCATATGGCCACAACCACAGTGGCTGCGCCAAGCTGAAGCCAGGAGCCAGGAGCTTCTTCCCGGTTTCCCACTTGGGTGCAGGACCCCAAGCACTTGGGCCATCCTCTACTGCTTTCCCAGTTGCACCTGTAGGGATCTGGATCAGGAGTGGAGCAGCTGGAACTCAAACCTGCACCCATTTAGGATGCAGGCGGCACAGGCAGTGGCTCCACTCACTATGCCACAATGGCCCCCCTCACCCCTGCCATGCAATTCTTACATCAACTTCTTAGATCATAGTTTGTCCTCTAGTGACTGGAATACTTTTCCCTGCTATTTTACAGCAGTGATACAAGGCAAACACCATATGATTCACTGGGCTGTATGTTTATATGTCCTAATGACTATATACTGAGTCATTTTGATTAACCTTTGAAACCTATTGCTCTCATGTAAGGAGACCATGCCTGTAGAGCTCCCTTTTTATTCTGCATTCCAGGCGCACAAATAAAATAAAGAAAACTGCATTCATTAACAGGGAAACTGCACTCTTATGTTATGCAGTGTTGTTCTTATACAATGTCAACTCTAAATTACTGGATTAGATTAGATTGAAGATATATATATATATATATATATATATGAATATACATCTATAGTATCCACACTAAAGTTTTAGGAATAAGGAGCGGCAAGATGGCGGAATAGGAAGGAAGCACACTGATAGTCCAGAAAGAGACAGTTTAATAAAAGTGGAGATACTGCAGATTCAAGGAAGAGTAGGGGAAGAAACAGCAGAGGAAACTCTTCTAGAACTAGTGATTCACAGTGGACCTGCGTGGAGAGCGTGGGAGCCCACGGTTCCGGACACCAGCAGCAGAATCAACGCACCAGCGCTGGAACACGAGGTGAGCCGAACCTCAATAGCCTGAGACACTGGTGGGCAAGCAGAAAGAGGAGACTAGAGGAAACGAGGCTTGAAACCCCGTCGGGAAAAGTTCCCCAGGCTAACTAGAAGAAAAAAAAAGTGACCAATATGGACACGAGTTTCTCTTTCTCCGCTCACCTCTCAAAGGTGAGCAAGACAAAGAGCAGGTACCATTTTGGACATACGTCATAAGCGGGGTGACCTCAGGGCTGCACCCACCCACAGCCAAGCAGAAAAACCTGACTCTGGGGTGTGTGTGTGTGTGAAATAACAGATTAGGACCTAGTGAATGTGTGGTGCTAATGAACTGAGACTGTGAAAAAAGACCGTGGGGGAGAGAACTCACGGAATTCAGTGAGTACTATCCAGAGACGCTACAATTCAGCAACCATGGCAACCCAGTGGGAGACTGCAGGAGAATTGGAGCCCACACTGAGGCAGCACAGATTCCCTGTGTGGTCCTTGGGAAAGAGCTTCCGATCTCTGGCTCCTGTGGGTATATCATTCGCCTGCTAACTGCCTCCAATTCCATTCAGCTGTGCGGAATTACTTCCCTTTTGAATCAAAAAAAGAAAGAAAGAAAGAAAGGGAGAGATTTACCACACCTAACCTGAGAGTGTCACCTTTGGCACACCCTAAACCCTGAGGAACCAAACAGAGCTCTCAGGCCACACCCATCTCAAGCCTCTAAGGCTCCATCAAAAGCAGACAGTCCACTTAATACAGTCATAGTATAACAAGAAAAAACACCACAGCGAGGGAAGAAGAATCCAAAGAATATCTCTACAATGCCAAGCTACAAACACAGAAACCGAGGAAACAAGAACAAGGAAGACATTATGACACCCCCAAATGAACAAGACACTCCAAGCCAAAATTATGAAGATGATGAGATGGAAGAAATGCAAGATACCGATTTCAAAAAATTTATGATAAGAACAATTAGAAGTTTTCAAAAACAAATGCTTGAGCTACGGAATTCCTTACTGGACAGGATAGACGATCTTCTTCGAGAAAATGAAATCTTAAGGAGAAAACAAAATGACACAGAAACTAGTAGAACAGGAAAGTGTGATAGTGAAGAGAAATCAAAATGAAATGAAGAACTCAATAGATCAAATGACAAACACATTAGAGAGCCTTAAAAACAGAGTCAGTGAAATAGAAGAGAGAATATTGGAATTAGAAGACAGGACAAGAAAGTATACAGTCAAACCAAAGAAAAGAAGAGGAAATTAGAAATCTAAAAAATATTGTTGGGAATCTACAGGATACTATTAAAAAACCCAACATTCAGGTTCTAGGAGTTCCTGAAGGCATGGAAAGGGAGAAAGGATTAGAAGGCCTTTTTAGTGAGATACTTGCAGAGAACTTCCCGGGTTTGGAAAAGGACAGACATCATAGTACAGGAAGCTCATAGAACCCCTAGTAAACATGACCAAAAGAGATCCTCACCACGACAGGTTGTAATCAAACTTACCACAGTGAAACATAAAGAAAAGATTCTAAAATGTGCAAGAGAGAAATGCCAGATTACTCTCAGAGGATCTCCAATTAGACTCACAGCTGACTTCTCATCAGAAACCCTACAAGCTAGAAGGGAATGGTGAGATATAGCCCAGGTACTAAGAGAGAGAAACTGCCAGCCCAGAATATTATATCCTGCAAAGCTCTCATTTGTGAATGAAGGTGAAATAAAGACCTTTCACAGCAAACAGAAATTGAAAGAATTTGTCGCCACTCGTCCAGCCCTGCAAAAGATGCTTAAAGATGTGTTACAAACAGAAACACAGAAACACGGTCACCAATATGAAAGAAGGTAAAGGAAGGAAGCCTCACAGCAAAAGATCACAGGAATCTCAAAGCATATAAGAGAAAAAATCTTTGGCAAATGGCAGGGCAAAGTTACTCCTTCTCAATAGTCACATGGATTGTTAATGGGCTGAACTGTCCAGTTAAAAGACACATTTTGGCTGATTGGGTTAAGGAACAAAACCCATCTTTTTGCTGCTTACAAGAAACTCATCTTTCCAACAATGATGCATACAGACTGAAAGTGAAAGGCTGGAAAAAGATATACCATGCCAGGAGAAATGAAAAAAGAGCGGGCATAGCCATCTTAATATCAGACAACATAAACTATAACACAAAAACTGTTAAGAGAGACAAAGAGGGGCACTATATAATGATTAAGGGATCCATTCAACAGGAGGATATAACGATTATCAACGTATATGCACCTAATTACAGGGCACCGGTTTATTTAAAAGATTTATTAAGGGACTTAAAGGGAGACTTAGACTCCAATACAATAGTTCTGGGGACTTCAATACTCCACTCTCAGAGATAGACAGATCAACAGGACAGAAGATCAACGAGACAGTAGATTTAAACGACACTATAGCCCAAATGGATCTAACAGATATCTACAGAACATTTCATCCTACATCTAAAGACTTTACATTCTTCTCAGCAGTACATGGAACCTTCTCTAGGACTGACCACATACTAGGCCATAAAGCAAGTCTCAGCAAATTCAAAAGAATTAGAATCATATGATGCAGCTTCTCAGACCACAAAGGAATGAATTGGAAATTAGCAACTCAGGGATTCCTAGAGCATATGCAAACACACGGAGATTGAACAGCGTGCTCCTGAATGAACAATGGGTCATACAAGAAATCAAAAGAGAAATAAAAAACTTTCTGGAAGTAAATGAAGATAACAGCACAACATACCAAAACTTATGGGATAGAGCAAAAGCAGTGTTAAGAGGAAAGTTTATATCAATAAGTGCTACATCAAGAAACTGGAAAGGCACCAAATAGATGAGCTTTCAAGTCATCTCAAGGATCTAGAAAATCTGCAGCAAACCAAACCCAAACCCAGTAGGAGAAGAGAAATAATTAAAATCAAAGAAGAAATCAACAGGATTGAATCCAAAAAAACATTACAAAAAATCAGCCAAACGAGGAGCTGGTTTTTTGAAAAAATAAACAAAATTGAACACCCCACTGGCCCTACTAACTAAAAAAAAGAAGAGAAAAGAGCAAAATCAATAAAATCAGAGATGAAAAAGGAAACATAACAAAGACACCACAGAAATAAAAAGAATCATCAGAAAATACTACAAAGACTTGTATACCAGCAAACAGGGAAATCTATCAGAAATGGACAGATTCCTGGACACATGCAAACAACCTAAATTGAGCCAGGAAGACATAGAAAACCTAAGCAGACCAATAACTGAAACAGAAATTGACACAGTAATAAAGGCCCTCCCAACAAAGAAAAGCCCAGGACCAGATGGATTCACTGCTGAATTCTACCAGACATTTAAAGAAGAACTAACTCCAATTCTTCTCAAACTATTCAGAACAATCGAAAAAGAGGGAATCCTCCCAATTTATTTTTATGAAGCCAGCATCACCTGAATTCCTAAGCTGGAATAAGATGCAGCATTGAAAGGAATTACAGGCCAACGCCGTGGCTTAACAGGCTAAGCCTCCGCCTTGTGGCGCCGCCACACCGGGTTCTAGTCCCGGTTGGGGCACCGGATTCTATCCCAGTTGCCCCTCTTCCAGGCCAGCTCTCTACTATGGCCCAGGAAGGCAGTGGAGGATGGCCCAAGTGCTTGAGCCCTGCACCTGCATGGGAGACCAGGAGAAGCACCTGGCTCCTGCCTTCGGATCAGTGCGATGAGCCAGGCGCAGCAGCCATTGGAGGGTGAACCAACAGCAAAAAGGAAGACCTTTCTCTCTGTCTCTCTCTCTCACTATCCACTCTGCCTGTCTGAAAAAAAAAAAAGAAAAAAAAGAAAAAAGAAAAGAAAGAGAATTACAGACCAATATCGCTGATGAATATAGACGCAAAAATCCTGAATAAAATTCTCGGCAATAGAATGAAACAACACATCAGAAAGATCATCCACCCAGATCAAGTGGGATTTATCCCTAGTATGCAGGGATGGTTCAATGATTGCAAAACAATCAATGTGATACACCACATTAACAGAGTGCAGAAGAAACACCATATGATTATCTCAATAGATGCAGAGAAAGCATTTGATAAAATGCAACACCCTTTCATGATGAAAACTCTAAGCAAACTGTGTATGGAAGGAACATTCCTCAATACAATCAAAGCAATTTATGAAAACATTCAATAGGCCAACATCCTATGAATGGGGAAAAGTTGGAAGCATTTCCGCTGAGATCTGGTACCAGACAGGGATGCCCACTCTCACCACTGCTATTCAATATAGTTCTGGAAGTTTTAGCCAGAGCTATTAGGCAAGAAAAAGAAATTAAAGGGATACAAATTGGGAAGGAAGAACTCAAACTATCCCTCTTTGCAGATGATATGATTCTGTATTTAGGGGATCCAAAGAACTCTACTAAGAGACTATTGGAACTCATAGAAGAGCTTGGCAAAGTTAGCAGGATATAAAATCAACGCACAAAAATCAACAGCCTTTGTATACACAGGCAATGCCACGGCTGAGGAAGAACTTCTAAGATCAATCCCATTCACAATAGCTACAAAAACAATCAAATACCTTCGAATAAACTTAGCCAAGAACATTAAAGATCTATATAATGAAAATTACAAAACCTTAAAGAAAGAAATAGAAGAGGATACCAAAAAATGGAGAAATCTGCCATGCTCATGGATTGGAAGAATCAATATCATCAAAATGTCCATTCTCCCAAAAGCTATTTATATAGATTCAATGCAATACCAATCAAAATACCAAAGACATTCTTCTCAGTTCTGGAAAAAATGATGCTGAAATTCATATGGAGACACTGGAGACCTCGAATAGCTAAAGCAATCTTGTACAACAAAAACAAAGCCAGAGGCATCACAATACCAGATTTTAGGACATACTATAGGGCAGTTGTGATCAAAACAGCATGGTACTGGTACAGAAACAGATGGATAGACCAATGGAACAGAATAGAAACACCAGGAATCAATCCAAACATCTACAGCCAACTTATATTTGATCAAGAATCCAAAACCAATCCCTGGAGTAAGGACAGTCTATTCAATAAATGGTGCTGGGAAAATTGGATTTCCACATGCAGAATCATGAAGCAAGACCCCTACCTTTCACTTTACACAAAAATTCACTCAACATGGATTAAAGACTTAAATCTACGACCTGAAACCATCAAATTATTAGAGAGCATTGGAGAAACCCTGGAAGATATAGGAACAAGCAAAGACTTTTTGGAAAAGACCCTGGAAGCACAGGCAGTCTAAGCCAAAGTTAACATTTGGGATTGCATCAAATTGAGAAGTTTCTGTACTTCAAAAGAAACAGTCAGGAAAGTGAAGAGGCAACCGACAGAATGAGAAAAAATATTTGCAAACTATGCAACAGATAAAGGGTTGATAACCAGAATCTAAAAGGAAATCAAGAAACTCCACAACATCAAAACAAACAACCCACTTAAGAGATAGGCCAAGGACCTCAATAGACATTTTTCCAAAGAGGAAATCCAAATGGCCAACAGACACATGAAAAAATGTTCAAGATCACTAGTAATCACAGAAATGCAAATCAAAACCCCAATGAGGTTCACCTCACCCCGGTGAGAATGGCTCACATTCAGAAATCTACCAACAATAGATGCTGGAGAGGATGTGGGGAAAAAGGGACACTAACCCACTTAGTTGGTGGGAATGCAAACTGGTTAAGCCACTATGGAAGTCAGTCTGGAGATTCCTCAGAAACCTGAATATAACCCTATCATTCAACCCAGCCATCCTATTCCTTGGTATTTACCTAAAGGAAATTAAACAGGCAAACAAAAAAGCTGTCTGCACATTAATGTTTATTGCAGCTCAATTCAGAATAGCTAAGACCTGGAACCAACCCAAATGCCCATCAAGAGTTGACTGGATAAAGAAATTATGGGACATGTACTCTATAGAATACTATACAGCAGTCAAAAAAATGAAATCCGGTCATTTGCAACAAGATGGAGGAATCTGGAAAACATCATGCTGAGTGAATTAAGCCAGTCCCAAAGGGACAAATATCATATATTCTCCCTGATTGTCGACAACTAACTGAGCACCAAAGGGGAAACCTGTTGAAGTGAAATGGACACTATAAGATCAGAATGATTCAACATAGGAAGCGGGATACACAGCAGACTCATAGAATGGCAGATGTCCTAAATAGCACTCTGGCTTCAGAATCAGCCCTTAAGGCATTCGGATCTGGCTGAAGAGCCCATGAGAGTATTTTAGGCATGGAAAGCCAAGACAATCTGAGAAAAGAAAAAAAAAAGAAGACCTAAATGAAATATCTCTGCGAGTGAGATCCCAGTGGAAAGAACGGGGCCATCAAAGAAGGAGGTACCTTTCTCTGAAGGGAAGAGAGAACTTCCACTTCGACTATGACCCTGTCGGAATAAGATCAAAGTTGGCGAACTCAAAAGGCTTCCAGAGCCTTGGCAACTCATGACGCCATAAACAAGAGTGTCAAATTGTTAAATCAACAACAGGAGTCACTATGTACTTACATCTGTCCTTAATGTGTTGTCCAATGTGAAGTAATGCTGTAACTAGTACTGCAACAGTATTTTACACTTTGTGTTTCTGCATGGGTGCAAACTGCTGAAATCTTTACTTAATATATACCAAGTCGTTCTTCTGTATATAAAGAGAATTGAAAATGAATCTTGATGTGAATGGAATGGGAGAGGGAGCGGGAGATGGGAGGGGTGCAGGTGGGAGGGAAGTTATGGGGGGGGGAGAAGCCATTGTAATCCATAAACTGTACTGTGGAAATTTATATTTACTAAATAAAAGTTAAAAAAAGAAAAAAAAGGAATAAAAACATCATATAAATAAAAATTTCCATTAGACACCTCTGTTAGACACTTCTATTAGACAAATCATATCTTGTCTTCTCACCATTTTCATCTATCGTGTGTATATAGAAACATTCACATTTCCTTGTATGTGTTTTTTGTTTGTTTGAAGACTATACTTTCTTCACTGCTCTGGTACTGGGCAGCTGTAAGTGACTTGGTTAAGCTGGATCACAGTCCACTTCATCACTGAGCATAATAATTTGTTTTAATGAGCTGTGTTGGCTCATTACAATCAATGTCCACCAATGAGGAAAAATTTCACAAATATGCAAATGCATTTCCCACAGGATCTCAGCCATTCTCACTAATGATGAAGGTTTTTGTTTTATGATTATTATTGATAATATTAAGCAGTAGATCATGAATAGAACTTCAACGAATGAATTTATTTGCAGTTATTCTTATATATTAGACATTATATGCCGCTTTCAATCACAAATCACACATTGAAACTTTTCTTAGAATGTCTCAAATGACATTCCCAGAATATATCCAGAAATGTACCCAAAATATATCTAGAAAAGAAGTTGCAAAAACTGTTAAAATGTATTGCATACTGCTCATAAGAGTGTGATATATCCAAATTCTTTGTATTTTTAGCGTAGGGGCATGCGTTATTATTTTTTTCATGGCTGATAGAGATTCCTGTAAAATGTGGTTAAGAAGAAAGCTTTCTCAGAAATGGAAGCCAAATGCTGAGAATAGAACACTCCTGGAAGGCTTTTTTTTACTCTTTCAAAAATGATAAATGAGTGTGTGGTCTCTGGCTGTAAAAAGCATTACCATATTTTATAGACTGTAAGATGTCATCAATTATAACACAAAGCATTAATTTATGTAGCACTACGAAAGAGTAGTGCTGCCGATTAAACTGTAACTAACATTTGACTTAAGAGGTGTAGAAATGTGGAAAACATGTACATCATGGGAATATTTTTCATGCAGTTCATGAAGGCATTTAGAAAAAAACATTTCCATGGGCAGACAGTAGTCCAGAGTTCGATACATTTTACGATAAAGTACAACTGTAGAAAGGCAAATTTACTTAATGTGTAGCCACTCTTAAATGGATTGTACACAAAGTGGGCTTTCCTCTCTTCCTGTCTCCTCCTCCTTCTGTCTTCCTCTGAGATGCACACCTCGTGTGACACATTTCTATGTGGCAATGGAGGCAGCCAGAAATTTCCTTTACCACTGTATTGTAAAGGAAGTAAAATAATTTATTGTAAAATAAGTAGTGTTCAAAATGTTTATGGTTGTTGGAACAATATAGTTTTTTTAGTTTGTTAAATATTTGAATTTGCCTTGAATTTATTCCATGTATTTCTAATAATAGGGAATATAGCATGTAAAATAACAAATAACAGAGAGAGCAAACATGTATTTGTTTTTAAGGAAAGGGGTTTTCTGTGAGACTCTGAAAATGCTCGTTACTACCTAGCATGGTTTAGGAAAACCACAGGATTGACAGCTCAGAAAGCAGCCCATTGTGCAAATCCTACCAATGGTGTTTTGAAGGCATCAGATGCAATTTTGCCCTCTTGGTGGTATTTCAACAGCACTGATGCTACTTGTCCTTAAAATGTGTACAGGGCTTTTCTGGTGACCACGAAACAGGATTTTTAGGACAATATGAGCACCTTAATTGCTGTTTTTAAAAGGGATACGCTGTAATTTTTACTATTTGAGGCTGTTTACATACACATATGTTTCTTTCTAAAGAACGTATTTGAAGGACACAGAAACAGAGAGACAGAGATAGAGGTCTTCCATCCACTGGTGTACTTCTCAAATACCTGCAACAGCCAAGAAAGGTCCAGGCCAATGCCAGGAGCCTGGAACTCAATCCAGATCATCCACACGGGCTGGAAGGATTCAAAACCTGAGCCATCTCCTGCTGCCTAGGATGCACATTAACAGGAAGCTGGAACTGGAAGGAGACTGCTACTCGAATCCTCAATCCAGGCACTCGGGTATGGGATGTAGGCTTCCCCTGTGCATCTTAACAGCTGGGCAAAATGGCCACCCCTACACACATGTTTCTGAATTACTTGTGATGTTAGAAAGTTGTTAATTACTCATGAAAATTCTCCCTTCCATTTATTTAAAAAAATAGCCAAATAAGCCGGTTTTCTTTTCATTCGTGTTTTCTCAGCTGCTCTTTACTTATAGGTATTTTATAAAATGTGTAAAGCTTAACAGCATAAAAAGAAAATTCAAAAAGAGAACTTATTCCATATTGTGTGTGTCATGGACTGATGAAAACCCTACATTCAATTAATTTAGGGCATTTGCGGTCTTACTGTCTATGGCGATTTTAGTTGAAACTCAGACTCAACAGACTAAATCCCGTGGTAGCATCTGCAATGCAGTTTTGGATAAAGGGCTCTTACTACAAAGAAAGCCAAAGCTTTCTTTGAAGTTGCACATGCATGGCAGAGAATATTTGGCAAAAGAATTTGAGGAACTCTGTTGGTTCTAAGAACTAGAATCATCTCTGTGAAATGGAAATGAATTCTCGAGATGTCATCCTGTTTAATACGCATCTATAGTAATTTCCTCAATTACTCAAATATTAATAATCTATTGGAAATAATTCCAGTTTAAAATTTTTTGCCCTGGGTTAATTCTCTCATGCACCCATGAATGCAAAACTCTTTTAAAAGGAGACTGGTTTTGGGTTAAGAAATTAAGTACATTTGGGAGCTTCTTAGGATTGCTGTCCGAGCACTTCCTGATTGTCACTTGGATGTGAGAGTGGGGGCTGTAATTTTACATGGAAGCTGAATTCCCATGTTACAGAAGTCACTCTCTAAGGAGGATTGACTGCGGAACTTCCAATGAGCTGCTTCATTCTTCAAGAACCAATGAGGGGGCTGGCATTGTGGTGCAGCCCATAAAGCTGCTACCTGCAGTGCCAGCATCCCATACGGGCACTGGTTTGAATCCCGGTGCTCCACTTCCGATCCAACTCTCTGCTATGGCCTGGGAAAGCAGAAAAAGATGGCCCAAGTCCTTGGCCCCTGCACCTGTGTGGGAGACCCAGAAGAAGCTCCCGGTTCTTGGCTTCAGATCAGTGCAGCTCCACCCTTTGAGGCCAACTGGGGAGTGAACCAGCAGATGGAAGACCTCTCTCTCTCTCTTCCCCTGCCTCTGCCTCTCTGTAACTCTGCCTTTCAAATAAAATAAATAAATCTTTAAAAAACAAAAGAAACAATGGGGCTCCATCATCATCCACTCAATCAGTATTTTCACGATCACATCAAAATTTTCTGGTGGTGATGTCTTGCCCAAAGTTACCTTAAGGCATGGAAAACTCTTGCCGATAAATAGCTAACCTCCACTGAAAGCCATCTTAATTGAGTCCAGCAGTAATCACTGGCTCCTTCATTATCTTTCTCAGAAAGGGAAATAAAAATATTCTCTTACCAGGCTGGCATTGTGGCACAGCAGATTAAGCCCCTGTCTGTAGAGCCGGCATCCCATATGAGCTCCAGTTCAAGTCCCAGTTGCTCCACTTCCAATCTAGCTCCCTGCTAATGTGCCTGGGAAAGCCGTGGAAGATGGCCCAAATGCTTCTGCACCCATCTGGGAGAACTGGAAAAACTCCTAGCTCCTGGCTTTGGATTAGCCCACTTCTGGCTGTTGCAGCCACTTGGGGAGTAAACCAGGGGATGGAAGTGTACTCTGTCTAACTCCTGCCTTTCAAATAAATAATAATAAATCTTTAAAAAATATTCTCTTTTTTGATTGCCTTACCAACTAATGATTCTTTGCCAGTATTGTTTAATGGCAGATGTACAGTATCATTTACAACACTGGGAAATTTTTCCTGATAGCAGGTTCCTCAAGCAAGGATGGAGATATGGCCTCGTTTAGATAATAGAGATATATCAAAATACACTTATTCATGTGGCCCCTCAAAAGGAAAGTTATAAACAAGGACAAAACAAGGTTTTATAAATATATGAAGTTGAAGATCATATGGAAGCATTTCTTTTGTGGTAGAAGTGGTTGTAAAGACATCATGTCTGGGACCGGCACTGTGGCGTAGCAGGTTAAAGCCCTAGCCTGTAGCAGCGGCATCCCATATAGGCACTGGTTTGAGTCCTAGCTGCTCTGCTTCAGATCCAACTCCCTGCTAATGGCCTGGGAAAGCAGCAGAGGATGGCTCTGGTGCTTGGGCCCCTGCACACACATGGGAGACCCTGAAGAAGCTCCTGGCTTCTGGCTTCGGCCTGGCCCAGCCCTAGTTGTTGTGGCCATTTGGGGCGTGAACCAGCAGATGGAAGACCTCTCTCTCTCTGTCTCTACCTATATCTGTAACTCTACCTTTCAAATAAATAAAATCTAAAAAAAAAAAAAAACCACATTATATCTTACTCAGGTTTGTTTTTCTATAAAGCTAGAAATACTCTTAAATTATCTTCCTTTTAAAGGATGAAAGTAAATGCTATAATTTTCTGAACTGTTTGGTCATTCCTTGCTTACATATTTCTTTTGTAATTTACTCCTATAAAATCTTTTCAATCACATTTAAATATATAAACATTTTATCAGATCAATATTAATCTCACATGACTGGTTTTTAAAACTAGAAAGCCAACTGCCAACTTTTTTTGTCATCCTATTTTGCAGTATGCATGATAAATGGAATGCAACATTTTTATACCTTAGAAAAAGTTTTTGGTATCATTCCAAGTCCCAAATGATACTTTGCCTATAATTTATATATATTGATAGTTTATAGCAGAAGCATTTATTTTACTTTTTAGAGATTTATTTACTTATTTCAAAGGCAGAATCACACACACACACATACACACATACACACACACACAGAGAGAGAGAGAGAGAGAGAGAGAGACAGAGAGAGAGACAGAGAATGAGAGAGATATCTTCCAACTGCTGGTCCACTCCCCAAATTTCCACAAAAGCCAGAACTAGGACAGGCCAAAGCTAGGAGCTCAATCTCCCACATTGGTGTAGGAACCCAAGTATTTTGGCCATCATTTGCTACTTCCCAGACACGTTAACGGGAAGCTGGGTCTTGAGCCAGGCACTCTGATATGGGACACAGGTGTCCCACCCAAGAGGCAGCTCAACCTGCTGGCACAGGCTCATTTCATTTTTAAACTTTGACCAAACGAAGGAGGGCATTTAGTACTGATTACGATGCCAGTTGGGATGCCTGTGTCCCATAGTGCAGTGCTTGGGTTTGAGTCCTAGCTCCACTTCTGATTCCAGCTTCCTGCCAATGTGCAGGAAGGAGGAAGCAGGTGATGGCCTAAGCACTTGAGTCCTTGCCATTCATGTGGGAGACCTGGATTCAGTTCTGGGCTCTTCATTTCTGCCTGGCTCAGCCCTGCCTCTTGTGGGCATTTGGGGCAGTGAACCAGTAGGTAGGAGATTAATCTCTCTTTCTGTCTCTGTGCCTTCCAAGTAAATAAAAATTTATTTTAAATCAGCAAATAGAGGTTAGTTAAATGCGATTTCATATTTTCGGATATTCTTTTTAAAGTTTTGTGCACATGGAGGAAGTCCTTGAAACAGAACAGCTGGACACCTTTGTCTATGGCCTGGCCTTTGGGAATATGGCGGCCGAGCTGAGGCAACGCAAGCTGAGAACCACACGCACTCAGCTCACCTTGGAGATGGTTGAGGTATGGAGTAATTTTCACAAGCAGTAACCTTCACAGAAAGGCACAGTTATCAAATTGCTTTTGAAATGTTTCAACTCCATGTATGCACCAAGTGATGGAATCTCTGATTTGGGTTTCTCTGTTGAGCCTGCTGTTTGACCATCTGCTGCACTTTCCTTCTATCTCTGAGCATCGACCCACATACCCCTGGTACACACATCCAGTTTAGACTTCCTGGGATCATGGTGAACAGAGCCTGGTCTCCACACCTTTAAGAGCAATTACTTGTTTTTGGCACAAGATTGCAATATATTCTTGAAAGAGTGTGAAAGGTATTATGCAGCCAGCATTGAGGATAACAATAAAAGATTGTGAATCTTATGATCAAAATCACTCCTACACCAGCATCATAGCATTCAACACATTCATGGTACTTTCTATGTGCCTGGTCCAATTCTCAGCCCTTTCTATAGATTAATGCAGACACAGCCTAACAACTAAATGACAACCATTACAGTTCCATGTTACAGGTACAGGAGAACAAGACACAGAGTGAGAAATTTGTCCCAGATTACACAACCAGTAAGTGGTAGTGTTGGGATGCGAGCCCAGGACACAAATTATTTGTTCTTCTTTAGGGCACATGGTTATGGTAGCACAAAAGGTTTTGGAATTTACTTTAGGAACATAAAATTTAAATCATTCTGCTCATGAGCATTTGCCAATTTAGAACAACTAAAAGTAAAAGAAACTACACTTCTTAATAGTATTTTCATTGCAAATGAGCCTTAATAGATTGTAAATATGGGATAATAATGAATGTTCAAGGCTTTGAAATAATTTAGATTTGATAGTTATATTTTTCACCTATATTTAATTGATTAGAAAAATGGTCTATTAATTAACTGTTACAAAGTTTGAATTTGACCTAAATTATCTTGAAGATGAAGCATTCCAACCTCCCAACTGATGATTCTTAATCACTTGCATATGAATACTCCTACTAATGCTGTCTGCTCATTCATCTCATGGAGGGAACGGAGTCCTGGATGAGCCTGACTCTCTCTTGTCCTCCAACAGTGTTAGGGAGGCTCTTTAGCCACATGCTAGATGCAAAGATAGACACGTATAAGGTAGCAGTGAGAAAACTAGAACTGGATTACAAGTATGCACTAAGAGCAACCTTGCTTTTGTTCAAAGACATTTTCTTTTCTACTTCAAAATAGTATGTAAAATGTTAAACATTGAAACTAATGTAATACTCAGTATAAAACTCTATCATCTGGAACTGCCACAGACATACTGATGCTTCCCAAGGAGAATGGTGGGCATCTTCCCAAGCACCACTACTCATTCAGAGGGGGACTGTAACGCATCTGTAAATCTTGAAGAAAGAAGGAATAGTCATCTGTTAAGATGATATCAATCGCCTTTCCATTGCTTGCATTCAAACAAGTTAGTAGTAAAGTTTATAATTTTTTTCAGCTAGTAGTAAAATTTGTTAGTTCAGTCTTCACCAAATTATTTCTTGGCTTGACTTGAGTACTCTTGTACAGTCCCAGGACAGAACATCAAACAAATTATTCTGTTGCTAAACATTGTACTATTGGCTCTGAAATGGAAATAAAGAGTTAGGAATGTCAGAGCACCTAGGATAAACACAGAGATTAAAATAAAGGCGGGATTCTTTTTGGTAGTAACTTAATTTTCCTGGTTATTTTGGGTGCACAGTGGAATCTCCAAATGTTCAACTGTGGGTGGAAATATGCAAACACAATTGCTTCTTATTTCATTTTCTACATACTCCACTCTTCTTTGGGTAACCAAGGGAAGCCCTCATACATAGACAGATACAGGGAGTGCAGGGCTCTCAGTGACCACAGATAACTGCTTTTGTGACATACTGAGTAGATGTTACAGGGACAAGAAGTTGGGCTTGGAGGTAGGGTAACTGGGGTGGGCCTTCTGGGCCAGGGGAGGGGTGGACACCGAGGCACTGATGCAGAAGGACCCACATATACACGCTGCACACTGGACCTCAGTGACATTCATTCCCAAGCTGTTAGGGCACCACGGAGGCAGCCTTACCCGGGCCTTCTGCTCCACTTCCAGCATCAATCTTTCATGCTGCTCAGCTATGGCCAGTGTCGCAGAATGGACCTTCTGATAGATCATTTCTCCTTCCCTTGTTTGAAACGTGAACAGTCCTTCTCCCGTGTCACACATTCTGTGAGAACAGAGACAGGGAAAGAGATGGGTCTTCATGTGCTGAACTGCGGAACAGTTTTCCATGTAAAAGACGCCCTCGCCCTTGGGTTCCCTCCTTCTCGAATTTCACAGGAGTTAGTGAGGCAGATTGGTCTTAGACCACACAACCGACTCAGGGGCAAATGGAGCACAAAAATGCAACAGAGGTGGAAATCCATGCACATCTGGATTATTACAGGTGAGGCATTCAAGACAGTGTAAAGGAACAGGTAAAAGTGATACTGTGTACCTTACCAATATTTTAAAAATAGAAACAACTACTCAGAGTGGTTTAAGGATTTTCATGTTTGTGATACAAGAGCAATAGCACATGTGACTCAACCTCTCTTGAAATGTAAAAAGTTCAGGATAAATCTGTAATTTATACTTTTTGGAATCAAAGAGAATGCATTTTTAATTTTACACATTTTTTAACTTTATGGATTTGCATACATAAGCCAAATATTTCATTTAATTCTCGGAATTCTTAA